>NC_056725.1:678382532-678487532 GCF_019279795.1 Protopterus annectens
AGTTGCTAGAGTAACAAGGTTTGTTTTAACATACATTTTCTGGAGGATTTGAAGTCTGAAACTCAAATGCATGTCATTATTTAGTGACTTCAGTCCTCATATCATCCCAGTAATTTGCCAGAAAAACACAAATCTTATGAGGAACAGACCAAAAATATCAACCAAAAATCTGAACATTCTGCAAAAATCTGGACAGTTGAGATGTATGCCTCTGTCCATGAGGGCCATTGGAGCTAGACCAGGTGTGAATTTGTACTTACCCACAAATCATTCAAGTTGTGTTTGAATAGAGTAAGAGAAGTCATTTGCTTTATGTGGGGGGGAAGCTGGTTCCATAACAAGTTTTATTAATCTTGCAAAGGAGATATAGGTCCCCTGAGTGGGTCTTTCTGATACCATTGGACTTACAAATGCGTAGTAGGTATGGTAGACCAGGGTCTGTTGAGGTTCTTTATGCGTAGCAGAGGTAACCTCTCTGTAGCTTGTATGATACTGAGAAGAGAGACAAGGCTTTGTCATGGTCCATGTAGTTTTTAAGATTTAGGTCCTTTATAGTGAGGAGGTCTTGTCATTCCAACTGTGACAAGTGTTTGGACAGGTACATGTTGAAAAGGGCATTATGTTCTTATTACATTAAATATTAATATATCACTCATTTCTTTCTAAATTCAATATTATCAAAAAGCAAACTGTTTTCTTTGAATAAATCATTTATTATTCTGTATGGTGAGCAGATGGCCTCTTCTTTCCAAATTGTTTTTATTTTGTTAGCAAGATCAGAAAAGCTTGAGTATTGCCTCACACAGGCATGATTGTTAAAGACTCAGTAATGCAAAATATACAAGTACAATATATAATAAATAATGGTAATAAAATCAAAAATTATATGTGCTGCAGTGATAGCTTTAAAAGACTGTGGCTTGCCTTATTTTAATGAACAAAATAAGCAAAGCACGTCGGAACTGTTTAGATTCTAGTGTGCAGGATACTTAAAATCCACTGAAATACAGACTCCAATATAACATGCATTCAAAACCTAGGAGCTCTAACATACAAAGCTATCAGTTACTTGTCTTTTACTGTTATATTTAGGCTAACCTTGGTCATAGAGAAAGGGTTACTGTTTGCCACTATTGCTTTTAATTCAAATCAGATGCATAATATGTGTAAATAAACCAGAAATGTCAGTGACCCAGAAGGTAGCAGATTTCATTATTGGCTTCAACATCAACCTACTTTCTCCCATTTTGTAAATGGGGTTATGATGTCACATCAACAGGACTATCACCTAGAGCCAGTGTTCGCATTGTGGGGTAATTAGCCCTACCTCGGTACCACTCACACACACTCACGCACACATGCATTCACACCTACAGCTGATTTAGAGTGTCTATTTTACCTATGAAGAGAACAAATGACAGCTGGCAGGAGGCATAGATGGGACTCTGCATGTTCAGAAGTCTGTGCTGCTATGTATTTCTTAAGTAAGACTTTGGAAGTGAGATATGTTGTATTCTTCATTATATGCTAGTAAGGGTAATATATAAGAAAGGGTTTACTATGACAATGACGAGTGAACGGTTGTCAAAAATGGGAATTTTGAACCTCATTCAGTTGATTCCCGTATCACTGACATGCAGTACTGCAAGTGATCAATGTAGTGAATGCCACTGTGCATTCGCACATATGTGATCGACGTTATGACTGCAGATTGCGGAACACCGGGGAACAGGAAATTACTGTTATCCCCACTGTAGTGAAATCTCGGAGTTGGAATATATAATTTGCAGGGGGTGTGGGGGGCTTGGCCCCCTGCAAAAATGCCATGTTATGTGATTAGAAGTAGTAAAGTGCAAAAAGAATGTCGAAAGTGCAAATGCGATCGTTTCTCTACATGCACTTCAACATTCTGACCTCATTATTATGCATAACATCGCACATGTGAATTGCACAGCTAAACATATTTTATTATGACTTTTAATATTTTCAACGTAAACCATAAAAAAGGGCTTCAGACCATCTTTTATGTTCATTAATAATATTATTCAAGGATTAGAAATGGAATTTAAGCATTTATTTATTTATTTTACATTTGTTTACCGGGATGGTCCGACTGGGACAGTGCCCATTTTCATTGGAGGCCCGGGGAGAAAAGCTCCAGCTTAAGTTTACATACAAAGTAATCACATCAAGTAATAGAAATTATAGACAAAAAGAAGTAGTTCGCATTGTACAATAAGGTATAACTAACATGAAATATCACTGTTATAAATAACATGAAATATCACTGTGAAGAAGCAAAAGTGATCCAATATACTGACAAGTTGTGCATAATACAGTTACCATGTTTAGTGTCAAGCTGCAAAATGATTTTGAATCATTGCATTTATGACTTAAAACTATGACCTTATCTTAACCTTTCTAAGTTAGAACTCTGCTCATTTTCAACAAAAAGACAAAATCACTGACATTGTAGCCTTAGTATTTGCTCCAAAGATATTTGCCATACCTTCAGCATGGAAAAAAACTGCTTTAGCTTAAACTTTGGGTCTATGTCAGAACAATGAAAAATCAAACTATCGAATGCTCACATGAGCGAATAATCAGGAACTCGAAATCGCTATTGTAGGGGGCTGCACCCCCCCACTCCCCGCTAAATATATATTCCTACTCCGAGATTGCACTGCAGTGAGGAAAGTCAAATATTCTGATCTTCACTGTACTGCGATCCCAAAAAATCAGTATTGAATTCCTAATTTTTCGCTAATGTGAGCGCTCGACATTTTGCGTTTGTCGTTCTAAAGTAGACCCTAAACTTTTTGGGTAAGTCACAGATAAAGAAGGTAATCTCTAGAAAGTTATTTGGTTTTATTTAAATCACTTATGATTCAGTAAGATACTCATTTGTTTGTTATGTTCAAAACCATTATGAACTAGGTATGGCTGTATACAGCTACATCATTCATTCTCATGGAGCTTAGTAATCTTACTGCTTCTATGAACTTATTCCTTTTTCTTCTGCATTTTGTAAGTATTCGAATCAATCTACATTCCCTAATGCTCCGTAAACCTGAGTCAGCTGACAACAGAGTAGCTAGATTCGTTCTCGAGCCGTTTCAGGACATCAGTATAGAAAATGGCATGGTTAGCCCTTCATAACCTCAAATGGGTGGAGTTTAACCAGCAGCTCACCTTAATTCAGTTGATATTTACTCCTAACTTCCTGTAAACTCATGGATGTTGCTCTTATGCTAAAGGTCTAGCGTGGTACAATGTGAACATGTATTTATAAGTTCTCAACCTTATATTGTACATATTGTTAAATTATCAACACAAAGAATAACTATGGAGACTATTGCTCTGCAGCAAATACTAAGAGATACTAGAAAAACAGGCCTAATGTTTTAGTTCTCTCTCTCTTGAAAGGTCTTTAGGATAGCAATGAAAACAAATGCACATACGATTGAATTGCAGGTGAGGTATGAGTAAATACCTTGTCACTTGTCGCTGAAAACTGTGATCCAAGCATCATTATTATTTGTACAGCAAATTACAGGTCACCTGCAATATTTTGTTTATAGGGATACAAATTTAGTCCTTCCTAGACCTTTAAAATGTGTATACTGAATATGCAAATCATAAATTGTGCTTTTCTCTCTGTCAAAGTTATTTTTACATCTCTGTTGTGTATCTCTGAAGCAAATGTACTAAATGTCTTATTGCCATTCAGTGCTGTCAGAATCAATGGAGTATCACACCATTTTTGCATTTAGTTCACTGTTTGTAGTTTCAGCCAATGCCCATGGTCAGAAGTCCTCAGTCCATTATAGCTTCTCTAGGCATTATTATAATGGCAGATAAAGCAGTAAAATGCTTTTTTTCTTTTCTCCAAACCACCATTACACCTCCATGCAAAAATTATAGTATAAACATTTCTCCATCCTAGACTTAAATATGATGCCTAAAAAGTAAAGATCCAATTCTATTTTTCCTATTTTCAACCTCCTGACTTAATTAAACAAAATCTGTAAAACAATTGCATTGTGATTCCTCAGACAGCTGATGACATGCATGAGGACATCTCACCACAGTGTGCCTGACTGTGCATATCTGATCCTGGCAGGCTCACTAAATAATAAGGCCCTTTTAGTTTGTTAGCAAATTTGTTTACATCTTGCCTTCAGGCAACAGAATACTAAATTACATACTTCTCAACTTTTCAGTCCTCAAAATCATAGCCGTGGCCTTCAAAAGCCATAACTATTGTTGCAAAATCGTAGCACTTGACACTGTGCCAATTTGTACTCTCTGGTCAGAGGAGATGAAGATGACACATACTTTTTTTTATACACCAAAGGAAAAACAACAGAGGAATGTTAAATGTGTTACTGCTCCTTGTCACCAGGCCTGCTTTGTAATATTCATAATTTGCTTGCATTTATTAATGGGACACCAGGTGTAATGTTGTTACATTTCCTATCTTTTTGTTTCTGTCAGTGTCACAAGTTTATAGTACATTGCTGACCTTACTTTTGTTTAATTCATGTAACAGTAATTATGTGCCAAAGATGACTTTGATGCCTGGGCCACAGTGGTCAGTGTAAATTCTGCACATATATAACTGTTGTCATATTTGGTATGCATTCACTACATCAAATGCACTAAATACTGAATCCCAGAAGACCGATCTCAAAGGTCGAAACAAAAAAAAGTCGAGCCCATGTGCTAGAAATTAAAAAAAAGGTAGCTTTTTGTATGAGAGTGCAGTAGCGGGACTGGGGTTTTGCCTTTTCCCCACTGATGTGTGATCTCAGTGTTGGCATATCTAAGTGGTAGGAGTTGTGTAGAGCACAACCCCCTCCCCCATATGAGGTACCAGTTGGGCTTGCAACTCCATAGAATGTGTTTGATTTTTTTTTTTTTTGTTTGACTTTTTGTGTTTTTACCTTTTGAGACTGATGTTTTAGGTTGCAACTTGCAGTGCGGTCAATGTCCTGAATGTATTCCTCAGACTTATTTCCTTCATTTTTATAGAACCCCTTGTATTCCTTTGTATTTATTAATTTCTGCACAGACTTATGTGTTGGTGATGTGAGAGAAAACATTTACACAGATCATTCACCCACTTAGCACATAAAAAACAAATACCCAAATAAATATATAAATACAGCATGACTTACTGGAAGGCAAATGAACACAGTAGTTAAAATCTGCCTAGAATGCACTGTAATTCCAAACATACACAGTGACCAACAAGCTAACATTCTTCCACTTATTCATTTATTCATCCTCTCATACCTGCTGCAATGACAGGCTAGTATTTCCTGTATTGGTGGTGTGAAACATGCAAGAGTGACAGTGATTGGGCTGTTTGATTATATGCTCCAGGAACCCAGGCTCTCATTGGTGTGCTGCTGTCTCATAGCTGAACCAGTTAGAGAAAGAGAAGTGGTGCCATCATCCTCATTTTAGAGCAGAGAAGTTACTGTTATGAACTACAAAACTGGAACTACTGTGGTGTGTTTAGTGAAACATATATAGAACTTGACAGGCAGTTATAAAGGTAGTTCAGTCAGCAGGAAACTGAAGGAGATGTAGGTCGGGCATGGGAACAAGACAGTAAACCTGTCTTAAGCAATGACAACTGCTGAATAAAACATGCAGTATGTGGGCCCAGGCCAATGTCCCATTTGTCCTCTCTTAATCTGGCCATGCCATGAACAGCAGAGGATCTTGGTTCAGCTGCTTGACCTGCTACTTAAGCACCATGCAGCAAACCTTGCTTTTATATTCTTACTTTGCCCCCAGTTTGTAAATCTGTTTTTTTTTTCAGTTTCATTTACAGTAATACTTTGTCTTGCTGTTTTTTTTTTTCTACAGCATTTCCTTCACTTTGTATTGATTTTCAGGCATCAGTAATATCACAGAAGTGGGTACTCTAATTTTGACTCTTCTGACCATTAACAAATAATAGACTCCCTTTAGTCATTTATATTCCAAATGTGTGAGGTAACAGTTCTCTTAGCTTTTCTACAGCTGTTTCTCATGAAATTGTCCATTGTTTGAGTAACTCTGTCCAGATGTGTGAATAATTATTGGTATTGTGAAGTGGATGTTAATATGCCTGAATTCTCACTCACGCACAAGTATTCTGAATTCCTAGCTTTTTTTTTTATTTTGGCCATTGTCAAATATATCAACTGTCCCTGTCTTTAGAATATAGATTTTAATTCAGCAGTCACACTTATAAGTTAATAGTTTTTTTTTTCCTAAAACAAGGAGAGCACCCAGAAGCAGAGTACTGGTGAAAGAATAACAGTGCCCCCCCCCCCCATTAAGTTGATTTTCCCCACAAATCCCAGATAAAATTGGTGATGCCCAATCCAGTCATCCAGACTGGTTTTAAATGTTGATAAGGAAGTACTCCACTTGATAGGTAAGGACAGCCTAGTTCAGAAATGGAGAATATGCTGAGTTAAAGAGCTGTCATGCCATCTGGTGGTGGTGATCTGGAAGTACAGGTTTTGATCACTAGAGCAGGTGCTTGCTTTACTGTTTAATCTATTTAAATGAAAGAGTTCAGAGTGCTGGGTCATTCATAGAGCAGAAGACTAAGCAGAGAATATGTATGACACTGAGTAGAGGGGCAGGGCTTTGAATCAGAGTAGTTGTTAAGGGTAATAAGACCTGAGATCTTTTTGGTGAGGGAATGAAGACTCAAGTCCATTTAGGTGACAGGTGAGGTACACGTCAAAAAGGCAGTATATTCAATGATGGACCTAATAACGGAAAAATAAAGCAGGACTATGACTTCTTTAGACATTGTGGAGAGACCACAAATAATAAGTTGTACGAGGCAGAAGCATTTTCTAACCATCACAGAGACATTATACCAAAGGAGAGTCTGTTATCAACATAGGTACCCAAGTCCCTCGTAACTATGCCAGATTTGAGTAGAACATTATCTCCACAGTAAGCAGTAGTGATGATAGATCTACTAAATTAAATTATACTGCATTTTTGGCATTGAGTGTTTGTTCATGACTAACCAAACACTTGTCTGGTCTAGCTCTTGCTGGAGAATTTGAATATCAGATTGGGATTTGATAAACACCCCCAGTTTGTAGTCATCAGCAAACTTGTTTAGCTGTAGCCCATTGACATCAACTTTTATTACAAATAAGTATATACCAAACAGGAGGGAGCCCAGGATGGGGCCCTGTGGAACACCACTAGTGACAGTTTTCTGTCTTTAACTGAATGGGTTTTGTCAGACAGCCAGTTATCTAGCTACAAAATATGAATAGATTAATGTTGAGCTGGGAGAGTTTATCAGTAATCCCAGCTTGGGAGATAGAATCAAGGGCCACGGCAAGGTCCAAGTAGGTAGCAAGGACAGTATTTCCCACATCCATGGTCTCAGTGATCCTTTCAAACAATTGAATCAGATTGAGTTGGTATGTTTTTCAATTTACAAAGCCAGATTGGTGTGGATTCAGTTCACCCATTTCATTGTTTATTAGGTCACTTACAATATGGCTATAGCCTTGCAAGTGACACTAATAGTATTATAACTTCAGGGCAAGTAGAGGGACCTCCTTTATGCAAAAATACCACAACTGTTGATCTTGTGGATGTAACAAGTGTAAAGAAGAAGGGTTGAAGAGCCGATAGAGGGCTTTTGATAGCTGGGTCTTTCCACTCAAATTAATTAACACCTCTAGTGAGGATGAGAACAGTTTTCACATTCAGCAGTTCTATCTTGAGATTGTCCAAATTGAAATTTGCAATGATGGGATATTCATAAGTGAACTCTGCCTAACAAAGGTAATATGAGAGTAACAAATGTTTTAGGGAATATGCGAAAACTGAAAAATAAAAGCTGCAGGATATTCCCAGAAAAATGAAGTCTGTTGACCATTTCATTCCATGTAGACACACAGTGGCTCTCCATAAAAATGACACCAGTTTTCTAGCCAAATAATGAAGCCAGTTACCTTATCCTTGAATTTAGGCATCACTCTTGTTGAAGATAAAGTGACACTCAATGTCAAGGCCTTGTCCTCATGAAAGACATTAGCAGAGATCTTAACAATGTTCCTGTGCAGCTCCCCAGGATGGAATGCCTAAGGACACTCACTTGACAAAATCTACACATATGAGACTCTTGGGTTCTTTACTTACTTATCTGCTTTATGGACAAAGATGTTTCTCTCCACCCGAATAACCATGGAGTATAACTATTTATTTATTTATTGACTGATTGATTGACTTTAATTACCGGGAAAGTCCAACTGGGTAAAAGCCCATTTTCAGTGGAGGCCCGGGGAGAAAAGTTCCAAATTATTACAAAACATTTTAAGAACAATAATTTTATTAACATCACTTCTTCTTCTGGACTTTTGTAATGACATGCATTGCAGATGGCACATTTCTTACTTCATATTTTACCATTTCCAGAAGTGATTTATCTGTTTTAGCAAGTATCTGCCTTCTCACTTAATTGGAATCAATTGATGTCCTGACTGAAGTCACTGTTGCAGTATTTTTAACCAACTGTCATTTGGTAGTTGGTGCCATTGCTTTGAAATAATCTGATAAGTGCCCTGTTGAGGAACCTTCCTTTACGTTTTAACTGTCATGCTTTATATTACACATCAGTTAGGAGTGTGAGTGTGGTAGGTTAATCGTGTACATAGATTTGCATACCCAGTGCCTTTTTTTGCTTAGGAGCAGAACAAGACTACAGATCCTACTCCATTTGTCAATATGTTGTACCTAAGACTTTGTGACCCCAATTATCCTCTCTCAACACCTTTTTGGAGACCCAACATCTGAAACACTTGGCCCACACCAAGATGGTGCATCCCACTTCCCCAGACATAACTACTCCCCTTAAGATAAAGCTAAAATGGCCTAGGCCAGCAATTCAGTTGACTCTTTCTGATTCTGATGTTCCTGCTGAGGTTTCAAAACCCAGTGCACATCCCATTTTGCCTCACATGCCCTCTACTGAGACTCCACTGGAGGCTGGTATGGCATTGGAGGGCCTTACGACTGAGGAATCTACAGAGACAGGTAAACCACTAATTATCATTTTGGAGGGTGCAGAAGACATCCCTCAGATACTCATTAGGGAAGAGGTCCCAGGTAAACTATTAAAGGTACATCAGGGATCTGAACCACCATGCTTGAGTCAGGTGGAACATCATGAAGATTCTCCTCCCTCTAGAGAGAAGGAATGGATAGACTTTTCTCAGGGTCTGTTCAAAGCCATTTTGATTCTAAAGTCTCCTTTCCTTTCCTTTCTTCCCGACCACCTTTACCCGTGCCTCAAAAGACCTCTGTGGGCCTACTCCTCTCAAATCCAGTCTCCTGGCAAAGTCTCTTCTGATGCGTAGGAATCCATCTCACCTGACTCTCCTGTGGAAAACCTTCTTTTAGAGAAACAATTATAAACATAATGAAGAATTTTGAGTGGGAGTCTATGCAGTTCACAGATGCCTAGAAAAGATACTATAACCTCTTGGAAATGGACACTCCAGACCCCTCTCCATTTCCTCCAATGCTCAAGACCTTCTTGGATACTTTTCAGTCCACTTAGCTGCCCAAGACTTATAGCCTCCTACTCCCGAAAGGCCAGACAGATTTTATAAGGTCCCTAATGATTTTAAGTTTTTCTTTAAAAACATTATTATTAAATTATTATATGTTATTATTAAATAACCATTGATCTGAAGTAGGATATTCATTTGTCTGCAACCTGTGGGTTATGGATCCGATATCGGATCCGAACCGGCATGGTTTTCCAGCTATGGATCCAAGCTCTCAGCTCCTCCCCTCACCCATAATGCCCTGCTCTACCCTCATGACCTCAGATCTCGTTTGCCGCGCTGGTGACTGGATTTGGGTTCTTTGCTCTCAGCTAAGTGCTTGTAATTTTACCTGTTAAAACAGAAAGTTTTAAATTTTTTGTGTATTTTTGTGTGAAAGATTAGGTTTCCCTCATTAATAGTTGTAGTTTGAGTTAAATTAAGTAATTTTTTTTCCCTCCGCTCGCTGTTCCGTAGAGTGTGTGTGTAGGCCTGTGTGTCTTTTAAGTTACTTTTAAGTTACTTTAGTAGCTTGTAGATTATGGCTGATCAGCCAAAATCTATCTTTTCTAAATGCTCGAGTGTGGCCATAAGCTCTCACCGGCTGATGGCCACACTCGGTGTGTTAAGTGTCTCGGGGTTGAACACCTCACATCTGGCTGTTCCATATGTGCAGGGTTCAACCCCAGGGCACTGAGGGAGCGGAGGTCCAAGCTTGTCTTGGCGGGTCTTTACCGCCAGACTCGGCTCCGCCTCCGCTCCTTCGGGGACTACTGTGGCTACAGTTGTTCCCCCCGTGGCACCCCCTCCTGATCCTAGGACTCAACCTCCCCCTTCTGGAGAGGAGACGGATGCTGCTAAAAAGGACCGGAGGGAGAAGCACCACAAGGCGGGCCGAGACCTCTGTTCGGCCCCGCCAGCCACGCGGGCTTCTCCCCCGGCTCCGTTGTCGGTTCGATCTCCTCCTTCTCGGCTCCGGTCCCCTGTGTGTTTTTCACCGGGTCCTGAGGAGGAGGAGACCCGATCTCCGTCGAGGCTATCGAGGAGGCACTCCAGGCCTACCTCGGTAGCCTCGTCGAGATCTACCCATAGCCTTTCTGATGCTGATCTGGACCGGATGATGAGAAGGTTCATCCAGGCCCAGATGCAGATGGGAGTGCTCTTGCCTCCCCTCGGGGAGCTCAACACCCTTTTAAGCCTATTGCTCCTTCTCCGACCCGCTATCCGGGTTCGAGCAGCTGGAGCCGAGCAGCTTCGGAGCCGGGGGTGGGTCGGCGCCGATAGTACTTGGTACTTCGGATCCGACCCTGCCCTCGAGTGCGTCGGACCCGACCTCTCGGAGCCTGGATCCGAGCTTCGGATCCGGGGGGATCAGTGCTCCTTCGGCGCCGTCTGTGTCGGAGCGTACTGTCCCTTCGGATCCGAGCGCTTCGGCGCCGGCTCCGGTCCACTCTTCGGATCCGAGGGGGAGCCGATTGTCGGATCCTTTGGTCGAGGTCGGCTCCCCTTCGGCTTTTGATGTAGTGGAGAGGGCTCTGTTGAGGGTCTCCGGACCCCCGGCACTTGTTCCGGCTCCGTCCCGCGCTCCCTCTGCACTGGGCCAGGCTTCCACCATCCGGCCCCTGGGACAGCCCGTTTCTGTGCCCCAAGTTGCTCCTATGGAGCAAATTGCTGCTGGCGAGGACTCCTCTGACAGCCCCCCAGAGGAGGTCCCTCGCAAGCATACGTGCAAAAGGAGGCACATTGACTCCCGAGTCTCTCACTGAAGACACGGACTTGGAGGAAGGGGAAGGCTCCCCACGGTCACCCCCCGAGGATGTCTCCTTTGGAGACATCATGGAAATGCTCCGTATAAGGGGGGGGTGGTCTGCCCCAAGTCTTCCTCGGACGAGTCCGTGTTCTTGGAGGCATTTGAAGCGGGCCCGTCTACCTCTTGGGTGTCCCCTGCCGACCCCTGGTGGACCTTATTACCACCAGGGCGTGGAAGGAACCGGACACCGTGGAGCCAATTCCCAAAAGACCGGATAGGATCCTTAGTCCGCCATCCGACCGGACCCATTGGAGTAAGGGGCCTCCGGTAGATGCCATGTTGACGGCGGCCACAAAGAGGGAACTGGCTCAGGAGAGTCCCTCAGTCCACCCACCGAGCAAGGAGTCTCGGATGATGGACCGCTTGGGAAGCGGATGTTCAGTTCGGCGACCTTCTCGGTAAGGGCGCTGAACTATTTGGCACATGTTATTCGGATGCAGCGAGATCTTATTAAGGAATACGCTGCATCCCCCCCTGAGTCCATTTCGGAGGAGGACAGAGTTCTGCACTCCACCCGTATGGCCACTCTTAGGTCAGTTACAAATACTTCTATGCGGCTACTCTCCCATGCAACGGAGGGCGCCGCTAGAGCTGCGGGGACAGGACTGGTCACTAGGCGTCAGGCCTGGCTCCGTCACTGCGATTTTTCTGAGCCCTTCAAAGCGTCGTTGCGAACGCCTTTGATGGTTCTGCTCTGTTTGGCAAGACCGTTCGCAGACGTTGACCCAGAGCGAAAGGACGGAAGACGCTGTCTGCCGTCGGATCCGCTTCTCTGCACCCCAGAGGCCCTATTCTAGGAACCAAAAGGGTCAGAAGAAGATGTGGTTCCGAAGTCGCAGCAGTCCCAGCCTGCTCGGACAACCAGTCCTTCCGTGGCAGAGGAGGACAGGGAGGACGCCGCCCTAGAGGCAGAGGGGCTCCCAGAAACTTCGGGTCCAGGGAACCTTTCTCTGAACGGCCAAGCAGCAACCCTGAGGGTTGCCCGACTGCTCTACTCTGGAGGCAGTCGGGGACGTTCCGGGGCACCTAGCGGCATGGGAGTCCATAACATCGGACCGCTGGGTTCTCCAAATCATATCCAGGGATATCGCATTCCTTTCCTTCACCTTCCAAAGTTGAAGTCCCTCCCAGACGTCCCACCCGGTCAACGGGAGGCCGCTTTGGCAGAAATTGGCCATCTGCTAAAGAAAAGAGCCATCCAGCCCGTTCCCCCAGACCAGATCGGATCAGGGTTCTACTCCAGATTCTTTTAGTGCCAAAAAGACGGGGAACTAAGACCAATCCTAGACCTCTCTCTCTTGAATCTGGCAGTCCCCAAAGAAAAATTCGAATGGTCACTCTGCAATCTATTCTCCCCTTCTGGGAGAAAATCACTGGATGTGCTCGATAGACCTCAAGGACGCGTACTACCACATCCTGATGGACAGGCGCTCCAGGAGGTTTCTCCGCTTCGGCTGGGAGCCAGTCACTACCAGTTCGGGTCCTTCCCTTTGGTCTCACCACAGCCCCCAGGGTGTTCACCAAAGTATTAGCAGTGGTAGCGGCCCACCTGAGGCTTCAGGGGTGCAGGTCTTTCCCTACCTGGACGACTGGCTTCTTACCGCCCAACAAGGCATCTACTTCTATTGGCGAGACTCCTTTCTCCATCTTGCTCCCTTTCTGGGCATCACAATAAATACAAAAAGTCCAACCTGGCCCACACAGCTCTTAGATTTTATAGGGGCCAGGCTAGACACAAGGAGTTTACGAGCCTTCCTCACTGCGGACAGAGTTCTAAATCTGCAGCTCCAGGTGCGGGCCATTCTCCATTCAAGTTCTGTTCCAGCGGAGTTGGTCCTGAGGGCTCTAGGGTCCATGGCATCGGCTATAGCACTTCTTCCTCTTGCCAGGCTCAATATGCATTCTACAGTGGACGCTCTTAGTACAGTGGTCATACCTTGCTCTCCCCATGCATCATCCCATAGCGATCAGCAAGGCTTGCAAGCGGTCCCTCTTGTGGTGGCTCCACTCCTCGGATCTCCACAAAGGCCGCCCATTTTGTGCTTCTCCCCTCTCGCCACAGTGACCACGGACGCCTCCCGCCTCGGGTGGGGGGGGCACTTTGTGGGCCGGACCGTCCAAGGCACGTGGAACGATTCAGAGACCTTACTGCATATCAATGTTCTAGAGATGAGAGCAGTGCTCTTAGCGTTGCTAGCACTTCAGGACTTTCTTCCCTTGGGAACAATTGCGATTCAATCGGACAACATGTCGGTTGTCTGGTACATCAACAAGCAAGGGGAACAAGGTCTTACCCTCTTTGTCGAGAGGCCATGAGAGTTTGGGAATGGGCAATCTCCACCAATCGCTTTCTAATAGCAACGCACATTCCGGGTCGGTCCAACATCCTAGCGGACAAGCTCAGTCGCACCATTCTGACCCCTTACGAGTGGTCTCTCAATTGTCAAGTAGCGGAACGCATATTCGCACGGTGGGGAACCCCTTCATGCGATCTTTTGCTTCTCCCTCAAACACCAAGTGCGACAGTTTTTTCGCTCTAATACCTCCTCCCGGAGGTACCCCAAGAGACGCTCTGGTGCATGCTTGGCCACCCGGTCTTCTGTATGCCTATCCACCCTTGCCTCTGATGCTGCAAGTTCTTCAGAAAGCCTCTCGGGTGGGTTGCAGAATGATTCTCATTGCTCCATTCTGGCCTCGACAGATCTGGTTCCCCTTCCTAAGGTCTCACTCGGTGAATCCTCCTTGGATTCTAGATCCCATCCCGGATCTGATATCCCATCCATCCTGCATTCCTCCTCCGAACCTGGACAACCTGAAGCTGACCGCTTGGCTGCTCCAGTTCCACTCTTGATAAGGACTCCCGGTATTTCTTCACCTGTAAAGGCTATTTTGGTGACGGCTCATAAACCATCCACTAGAAAGGTTTACCGAAGCAAATGGAAACGTTTCTCTTTGTGGGCGGAGCGGCAAGGCCTGAATCCCTTCACGGTTCCTCTCCCTTTAGTGCTTGACTTTCTAACCACTCTCTTTAACGATGGTGCCAGCAGTTCCACAGTCAAAGTTCAACTGGCGGCAATTTCTCACTATCACATTGGCCATGACTCTAATCCTCTTATGTCAGCCAAATTGTGTAAAATATTTCTTAAAGGTACTTTTCTTCTCAGGCCCCTATAAAACAAGCAGTTCCTCCTTGGGACCTTTCTTTGGTCCTACAGGCCTTGACCGCTCCTCCTTTCGAGCCAGCGGCTACGGTGGATCTCAAATTCTTGTCCTACAAGACAGCCTTTTGGTAGCCATTACATCAGCCAAGAGAGTTTCTGAACTTCAAGCTTTATCAGCTAAACCTCCTTACTTGGTATTTCATCCGGACCGTGTCTCCCTCAGGACCAACCCGTCCTTTCTTCCTAAAATCGCTTCTGAAGCAAACATCAATCAATCCATTAACCTCCCTGTTTTCTTCCCTAAATATGAAAACAAAGGTGAATATAAGCTACATTCACTAGATGTTCACAGGCAACTTAGATTTTATCTGAACAGGACAGCTGGTCATAGGCAATCCGACCAGCTGTTTATTTCCTTTGCAAAATTCAATTTGGGCAAGCCAATCTCTAAAGTTTCTCTGTCCCGCTGGATTTCACAGTGCATTTTATTGGCTTATCAAGCTTCAGGAAGGCCCGCACCGGAGGGTGTTCATGCCCATTCAACCCGGTCAGTATCTACCTCGGCAGCCTTCAAGGCTAGGATTCCTCTAGATGATATTTGTGCAGCAGCCACGTGGGCTTCATCTCATACGTTTATTTCCCACTATAAGTTGGATCTTGCATCTAGGGGTAGAGCATCCTTTGGCTCCCCGGTGCTCCGGAATATCCTTCCATGATGGCCGCCCAAGATTCAGGTAGCTGGGGACTCTGTCCCACAGGTTGCAGACAAATGAATATCCTACTTCAGATTTAGAAGTTATGTACTCACCATAACGTTCCATCTGAGTAGATGTATTCATTTGTCTGCAACCATCCCGCCCTCCTATCCCCCTGGCCTTTCAGTTTCCTGCATATTCTTTGTTACCCTTTTTAGGGTATTGTTGCTTTGGCAAACTCGATCTGAGGTCATGAGGGTAGAGCAGGGCATTATGGGTGAGGGGAGGAGCTGAGAGCTTGGATCCATAGCTGGAAAACCATGCCGGTTCGGATCCGATATCGGATCCATAACCCACAGGTTGCAGACAAATGAATACACCTACTCAGATGGAACGTTATGGTGAGTACATAACTTCTAATTATTTTTCTGATTGGTCATAGCATCAAGATATGCTGGCCAAACTAAATCATGTTTCTTTTGAGAGGAATTTTCTCATGTAATTAATGATTGTGACAAGGTACAATGTAATCAGTGTGGGGAGAAAGGACATACAGCAAGAAGGTGTGTGCCTGAATATAGGCTATGTAAAAAAGGGACACTTTTGGACTGATTATCAAGAGCAAACTGTAGATAAAGAAAAAGAAGGGGAAAGGGAAGAAAACATACATGAGGAAGGAAACAAGAGGCTGGAAGAGAGGGCAAACTAGGTAAAGAAACCGTAAAAGAAGAAAATTATGGAAGGGAAATGTAGGGAGAGAGAGAGACAGTGCATGCAGGAAGAGAGGTCAGGAAAAGGGATTGATACTAATTTATATTTTTTGAAGTTTTAGTCAGTAGAAAAATCTGATTCTGAGGATCAAGGAATATTTGTACATAAATAATGTTAAAATATCAATTTAGGGAAAGAGTAAACATAAGAAAATGAAAATGTAAAATTATTTCCTCTAAAGTAAAAAAGAAGGAAAAGCAACTATTTTAGAGTACTTTCAGTAAATGCAAACAGTATTATTAACATTGTAAGAAGGATAGAGATGCTGGAATGGTGTGCTAAATGTATTATAGATGTTATTCTCTTAGAGGGTGTAAGATTCCCAACAAGTGAAGAAAGATTGCAAACAGAAAAAAAAGTGAGGTGGAAATATAATATGGAACATAGTAAATGAACATTGTTCTGGAGTGACTGTGTTGTATAAAAAATAGTGAAAATACTAGATGCAACATTGGTAAGGATGGAAAGGGTAACTGTTGTAGAGATGTGAGGTGGAGAGAATATGTTCACAAAATTACAGCATTACGTGCAAATGTAACTAGCAAGGAAGGAGGTAATCTGTTCCATCAAATATTGCACTATGTGGTGGTTAACATGAAAATTATAATCACAGGAGACTTTAAATGTGATTAAAGGGAAAATGTATAAAGAAAGGGAAATATGCTCATAAAAATACAGGAAGTGATAAAATGTGATAAATTTGCTGTGTGGAACAAAAGTCAATGGATTTATAGAAGAGTGACACTTGGATCTAAAATTATTTTGCATTATCTGAAGGCTTGGGGTAGCAGATGGTGACAGAGTTATGATAAGGTTTTTAGACCATTTAGCAATATGGATGGAAGTGATGAAGAAAGGGAGTATCTTAAAATAGGAAAGGGAATAAAAGAATAAATGAGAAATTACAGGATGACATTGGAGGGTGGGAAGTATTGCAGATATGGAAGGATCATATAACCATGAAGGACTTTTCTAGAAACTGGTCTGAATGGTGAATTATATTTAAAAATAAGTATAAAAAGTTTTTTTTTTCAATAACAAGATTGTGTAAGAAAGGGAGAGAAAGTAAAGTGTAGGAAAATGTATAGAAATGTATTAGAAAAGTTAGAGAATAGTACAAGAGAGTATTATGATATGGAATAAGAAATGTATTAAAGAAAGTGCGAAAAAATAAGAATTGCTGTTTAGGCAAAGATATTATTTATAAGGGAGAAGGAAGTATGTGCATATTTGGATAAAATAGAAAATGAGGATATTAGTATAAAGAGGGAAATTAAAAATGTAAAAGAAGTAAAACAACAGAAGAAAAAATTATGAGTGTTGTAGTACAGCATGTGGACAATGTGTATAAGAGTAATAAAAAAGAAAATAAGAGAGAAAGGGGAAAATAAAAAAAAAATCCAGAATGAATTAAGGAAGAATTTGAAAAATAAATTACTGTTAGTGAATTGGATGAAGCACTTAGTAAAGTAAATACTGATTCAGTATCGGGCCCAGATGGTATAGGTTATGGAATGTACAAGAAATTAGTGGATGATAAAAGAGAGCATTTTATAAATGTGCTGAATGAACAGCTGAAGGATGGGTTTGGTTATGAAGAGTTATGCAGTGGGATATTAAAATTAATATGGAAGAAAGATAAGAATGAAATGAAAAATTTGAGACCCATCACAATAAATAACAGATTATATTTTTTTTATGAGAATAATACAAAGGAGAATGGAAGGAAGGATCAGGGATATTATGGAAGAAAGTATATATGGTATAAAAGTGAAGGGATGTCAAGAATTGTTATTGATTGTGAGAGAAATTATGGATGATATTATAAGTTAAAAGGAGAAAGTGAAACTTATGCAGGTGATATCAGCAAGGCATTTGATACAGTAGGACATGATCCTTTGTGGGATGTTACGGAGAAGTTCGGAGTAGGTAATATAATTAGGAGGTTGTGTCTCTCAGCTTATCAAAGTAATAGAGTATTAGTAAATAGGTGTATGCATGAAGTGTGGTATAAGACAAGGAAGTCCCATGGGTTGAATTTTGTTTGCACTGGTAATGAATACAATAATTAGTGAAGCACCTTATACAATTTAAAATGCTAGCTATGTATTGCTAAAGGAGGTGGTGCTTCCAGTAGTTTTGACATATGGAGGCAATATAGCTGTAGCTCCTAAGAACAAAATATTGATTTGGGAAGTGTTGGTTTGTCTGAATGCATGTTTAAAGAAAATGGGAATGACATTAAATAAAAATAAATGTAAGAGTTTGAGTGATGTGGTGAAAATTGGTGGTGGATTTGTTTTTCTATGAATGAAGTATCTTTGCTAAGGATAAATTATGGAAAAGTGCTGCAATTATGATGCAATGGGAAGGTTTGATTAAAAAAAATAAAGAATTATGTCTTATGTGGAATATGTATTGATTAGCATTCAGGAAAAAGGTTTATCTGGTAAATTCTGTATTAATGGAAAAGATAGCATGTATGTCAAATGTTTATATGATCTCTGACCGATATGAAAAAGAAATTATGAAAAGAGATATGTTGTATATGAAGATGAAGGGGGGATTGCAGTTACCAAATCCAGTGTTTGTTCCACTTCTTTAAAATTGTATAGAGTATTAAAGTAAAAGAATGAGAAAATTAATAGTGAAGATTTTTAAATACAAGTACAAAATGTTCTGGGAGATGAGGAGAATAACAAAAAGAGAAAAAAATAAGCAGATGAAGAAAATAAGAATTATCAAGAAAAAATACTAATTTGGAAAATAAAAATAGAGAAAGATAGATGGAGGTGGTACGATAATGTGATAAAACAATGGACCAGATTCCAAAAGAGTTTCTGTGCAAGTCTGCCCTGATTCTGAAAGACCTGCTCTCTTTTTTTATTTCTCCAGATCTTTTGGGTTTCTAATACTATGACAGAAATGAACCCCATTCCTAAGTCAAAGTATGATTAAAATTCATGAAATTAGTATTGTTTCAATCTTTGATGTCAGCCAAAAGTGCTCTTCGCAGCACCTGCAATGTGCCCAGTAATTACTCCTTCTTAAATTCATACAGGGTTACATGGATTGGTAACACATCTAAACAAAATTGTAGATTCTTTTTTTATAAGACCCATTACTCCTACTACTATTGGAACGGTCTGGGTATCTTTCTTCCGCATTGCTGTCGTTTCTGCCTGCAGATTCTGATATTTTATGAGTTTGTCTCTCTCTGTATGCAAAACATTGTAGACACTGGGTGTAGCGATTTCAATGATCAATGCTACTTTTGTCTTCTTTTCTTGGGCCACTATATCTGGTTTTCTAGCATCTGTCTTTTGAACTCTTCGTAATGCTGCTCTCATGTGATATAAACTTCATAATTTTCTATGATGCATTGTGGCTCATGTTTTCAGTGTTTTTCAGCCACTTCAGTACCATAATGTTTGCACAATCCCCAGTGCAACAGTCTTGCCACATTATTATGCCTTTTGGTATACAGTCCTTCTGCCATTAGTATGTTCCAACCAGCAGCAAGGTGTGCGACTATTTCCAATTTGATTTTACAAAACCTACATTTGTCTGTTTCTCCCACATGTTCAATAGACTTTGTAAACCAGCGTGTATGTAGCCCACTATCTTGGGCTGCCAGTTATTAACCTTTCATCTCTTGATTTAAATTCACCTCACCTTAACCATTCCTGCGTTTGTTCCTGATCAACATGAGGTTTTTCCAGACGTTTTCTATTCTTGCAACAATATTTATGCTTTTCCACATTTCTTGCCTTCTCATCTGGTCCTTCACCTTATATTTTTTCTTTTGTTTTTTGGCACATTCAGTTGCTATGTGGTTTTTATCTAGGGTACTTCTGGTTTGATTTCCATTCCTGCTTGATGCCGGTATGCTTCTGCTAAACTAAGCAGAGAAGTCATTTTAGATTTATTCTCCTCATGTTTCAAAACTTTCACTACATTTGGGTCTTGTGAGGTCAGCAGATATGTGTGGATTCCCACAATTGTAGATCTGTACATGTAATCAGTTTCAAGGAGGACTATGCCTCCTTCGGAATGGGGAATATATAATCTTGGTATGCAATGATTTTTACAAATCATTTGGTGAGCATGAACATCCTTCTTGTTTTTTTTGTCTGGTCTATCCAACACATTTTGGGGCCAGTCAATCCCTCCAAAACTGTAAGTTAGGACAGGAAGAACAAATTGGTTTATAGCTTGGATTTTGTTCCTAGATGTCAACACTGTTTCAAGAATTAATCTAAGTCTTCTAAAGTATTCTTTACTAAGTTTTATTCGCATTTGTTCATGTTTTATTGTTGATCCTTCATCAATTCCCAAATATTTATATACTCCCTCTTGCTCAAGTTCTTTTATATCACATTCTTGTCCCAAACTGATGTTTTCCTGGTGCTACAGTTTTCCTGCTTTAAAGGTTGCTTTGGCACAATTATCAAGACAAAATGACATTCTTATATCATCTGAAAATGTTTTGACAGCCTGGAGTTGTGCTTTCAGTTCCTCATCTGATGAGCTATACAGTTTTAAATCATTGACAAAGAGAAGATAAGTCTTTACACTTTGTTGTTTTCTAGTTGCCAAATAGGAGCCATGGCCTAAGCTGTTAAGTAAACAGCTTAATGGGTTAATGGCAAGGCAGAATAGCAGTGGTGACAGACAGTCACCCTGGAATATCCACCTTTGAATTTTTATCCCTGGGATAATAATCTGTCCTTTGTCATGGCTTACCACTTTGCAATTAAGCCATGATAAAGGACAGATTATTATCCCAGGGATACTTCTTCAGAATGCATCTATTTCCTCTTTTTTTTGGTGTTCTTTCAATTCCTTTTACCTTGTTTCCCAGTTCTCTATAAAACTTTTCTAGGTCATCAATAAATTTGTTATTTTGTGCTTTTCCTTTATATTTATCTATGTATATTCTAAGTTTTTCTACCTGTGCTGAAATTTTTAGTTTGTTATTTGCAATAGTGCATGATAGATCCTGGTCTTTTCTAAAATTGTGCATTGCTTTTATCGCATCTATCTTTCTTAGTATTTTTGTTGATCTATTCCCTCTTCTCTAGTCTTCTAACAGTGACACTTCTTGTCTTAATTGCTTTATAATTTTCTCTATTCGATACTTCCTTGATGGTATTCGATTTCTCCCCTTCCTTTCCTTCGCCACCCTGTGATGTTCTTCATCTCACATTGCTGCAGTCATAACCTGTGGGTAGTCCGCTGTCCTCGGTCGGCCCGAATACCAAAGTATTAGGCTGGCGTCGGTCATGGTCGCTTAGATCTGACGTCAGTACGCCATGGTATTAAAGCGCATGACCGACGTCATATCCTCAGTCTTTCTTGCCGCATGGTCCGAAGCAGAAGCAGCGTTTGCAAGTGCCGTCGCGTTCTGAAATTTTCGATTCTGAGTTTCAGACCGAAAACCAAGTTGGCTAAGTACCCCGTTGGGTAATATTTTTGTTTGTTCTTGGCACAGTTAATTGGAGATGTCAGAAAAAGTGAGTAATTGTATTTCTTGTGGGAAACAGATACCGCATAGGGATTACCACTCTCTCTGTATTCCTTGTTTGGGGCCTGAGCACGACATAGTCGGGTGTCGCTTTTGTGCTAGATTTAACAAGCGCACCATTAAACGTAGGTTAGATTGCGCTAGGCTTGTCTTCGGTAAGCGGTGTAATTACAATATGCCGTCGGATCCTCCGGCGCCACCGCTAAGAAGCGCAAGGAAAAGTCGTTAAAGTCCAAGCAGGATGAGTCGTCCGTTCCGGACGCCGGTTCTTTAGAAACTACGGTGGAATCTGTAGATCCAGCCGAGGTTTCAGCTGAGTCTCAGGGGGAGCCGTTAATTTTGCAAGATGTGGCCTCTCAGGAGTCAGGTCAGGCTGAGGGGGCCTCTCAGGTTGCTGTACTCCCTTCTTTGCCTAAGGTGGTTAGGCCTTCTCCTTCTGTCTCTAAGGTACCTTCCAAGGTCAGGCCTGGTTTGCCTTCCTCTGGTGTCAGTCCTAGTTCTGCAGGTTCTGTACCTAAAAAACACATGCTTAAAATGGCAGAAGATTTGATTTCTTTAATCAGGGGTTCTATGCCCCCTCCAGATAAGAGGCCTAGGGTGGAGCCAGAGGTGGAAAGTTTGGAACAGGCTTCAGATTACTCAGAGTCTTCGGCTGAAGACATTCATGATTTTCCTCCTTATTCTGATTCAGACGCAGAGGATTCCAGTCCTTCTGCTTCTCCTCCAGAGGATTTTTCTTTTTCAGAAACCCTGCATTCTATGAGGGAGCATTTTAAATGGGAAGGTCAGGATTTCTCAGATTCCCGAAAGAGGCTTAGGGAATTTTTGTTTTTACCACAGCATCGGCCCTTGGCTATACCTCCTGTTTTGGATGTTGTTCAGGATGTTTTCTCTGAGGCTTCCCTTAATCCAGACTCTTTGCCTCCTGCGCCAGTTAAACCAGATAGGTATTACAGAGTGCCAGAGGCACATAAATATCTGTATAAGAGCCCAAGGGCTGACCCAGAAACTATTAGCCAGGGACCTAAGGGTGTCAGGGCTTCTGTTGTAAAGAATCCAGTTCCTATGGATAAAGATTCTAGAGCTTTGGATAGGTGGGGTAAAAAAGTGTATACCTCTTCCACTCTAGCAATGAGGGCTTTGAATTGCCAGTTTCATATGTTGAAGTATAAGAATTTTCTCCTTACTCAGTTAAAATCTAAGGTAGATGCTTTGGCAGAGGGCATAGAGTGTAAGGAATTACAGGATTTGGTTCATGCCTCTGATCAGGTGGGTAAGCATTCTTTGCAGTGTGGTTTCGATGCTTTACAGGCTTCTTCCAGGGTGGCTGCCACTGGATCAGTTATTCGTAGGCACGCCTGGCTTAAGGATCAGAACTTGTCAGAGCATGTTAAAGCTCGAATTTTGGATGCTCCTCTGCAGTCTGAAGTTTTGTTTGGTTCTCCTGTGGAGTCTGTCTTAAAGAAAATGGAAGATAAAGCTAAGTCTATGCAGACTGTTAAGGATTTTTTGCAGGTGCAGCCCCCTAAGTTTAGCAGAAATTGGCCTACTAAGGGATGGGCTTACCCTTCTTCTGATTTACAGTCTAGGGGCAGATCTAGACGTGGTAGGGGCAGAGCTCAGGGTTCTTTCAGGCCTAGAACGTGGAGTTCCCCTGCACAATCTACAGGTGAGGGCAGGGGTCAGTCCTTTCGTAAACAGACCCAATGACCTGCATCTTCAGCTGCCAGATCCTTCCTGTCTGGCAGCTCCTCTGGGAGGAAAGTTGGCACTCTTCAGGCAAAACTGGCTTTTAGTCACCCAGGACAAATGGTTGTTGGACATTATAGACCGAGGCTACAAGTTTTATTTCCACACATTGCCTCCTTTCAAAGGCATGCCAGACGTTCCTCCTCAGCAAAGGGTAGAGGCTCACAAACAGATTTCTTTACTTCTTCACATGGGGCTATACAGCAGGTCCCTCTGTCAGAAGTGGGCCTAGGATTTTATTCTCGCCTGTTTCTTGTACCAAAGAAAGGAAACACTTGGAGGCCAATTTTGGATTTATCTATCCTCAACACATACCTGGACATTCCAAAATTCAAAATGTTGACATTGCAACAACTTCTGCCTCTGTTGGGCAAAGATCACTGGATGGTAACTCTGGATCTCAAAGAGGCTTATCTTCATATTCCTATCAGGCCCAGTTGCAGGAGATTCCTGCGTTTTCGGGCTGGGACTTTACATTATCAGTTCTCTGCATTGCCCTTTGGCTTATCTACTGCGCCCAAGGTGTTCACAAAGGTTCTGGCTCCGGTGATAGCCTTCTTAAGATTAAGAGGAATACAAATTTATCCTTATTTGGACGATTGCCTGATTCTTGCTCACGACAAAAACAAGCTACTTCACCATCTACAGTATGTTATGGCAGTGTTAAGGTGCCTAGGGTATTCTGTGAATGAAACAAAGTCCAGTCTAGTACCCTCTCAGGAAATGTGCTTTCTGGGTGTGAGACTGAATACAGCCTCCCAGATGGCTTTTTTGACCCCGGACAAGCAAAGAAATCTTACACTTTACTTCCAACAATTGTCTCTACGGTCCAGGCTGACTGCAAGGACAGTCGTTCAAGCCTTGGGGTTCATGGCATCTTGTATTCTGGTGCTTCCCAATGCCAAACTGCATATGAGGAAGCTACAATGGTATCTCAAAAGTGTATGGACGCAACACTGCCACGATCTGGACACTGTTATTCAGATAATACCTTGCATTCAAAAGGAATTTTTGTGGTGGGCTCAGGAATGTCACCTAAACAAGGGACTCTCTGTGACTCGACCAGAGGTGAGTCAGATCTTAACGACAGATGCCTCAGACAAGGCTTGGGGAGCACACCTCAATGGAAAATAGGTTCAAGACACGTGGCCTGCCAGACCTCAACATTTACATATCAACTTGAAGGAGATGTTAGCAGTCCAATTTGCATTGATGGCTTTCAAGGATCTACTTCACCCAGGACAAGTGTTGATTCAAACAGACAACACAACTGTCATGTGGTACATCAACAAGCAAGGGGGAACCCATTCGTACATTCTTTGCAGGCAAGCTATGATTTTGTGGGAGACTGCTCTCAGTTTGCACCTCACTCTTCAGGCAAGGTTTCTGCCAGGAGCACAGAACTCCTTAGCAGATGTTTTGAGCAGACAGATGGTGGATCCCCACGAGTGGAAGTTGGATCCTCATGTATTTCGACAGTTGACAGTGATATGGGGGACTCCAGACATAGATCTGTTCGCTTCTCCACTAAATTTCCAGTTGCCAAAGTTTTGCACAAAGATGTTTCATCCAACAGCTTGGAAAGTGGATGCTCTATCATTCAGTTGGAGCAATCTTCACGTCTATGCCTTTCCTCCTCTGCCTCTCCTTCCCAAGGTGCTCTTGAAGGTCAGATAAGACAAGCCCTCCATGATTCTAATAGCTCCAGATTGGCCTCGACAGCACTGGTACCCTCTGCTGAGAAGTTTAGTACGGGAGCCTCCTTGGCCTTTACCTTCAATTCCACACCTTTTGTCTCAGGCAGGCAATCATTTCCTCAATGTCAGGATACAGTCCCTGCATCTAACAGCCTGGCATATTCTGTTCTAGAACCTGGAGGGTCGCAGCTTCCTCAACAAGTTTTGAATGTCATTTTGGAGGCCAGAAGGCCTAGTACAAGGAAGGTTTATGCTGATAAATGGAGGAGATTTTTTATTTGGAGCAAAGCAAAGAGCTTTGATGTTTCCAGGCCTAATTTGAGTGTTTCTCTTCAATATCTTACAGAATTATTAGACAAGGGTTTGTCTTTCTCCTCTGTAAAAGTTCATGCTGCAGCCATTTTTGCTCACTATGACTGTGATCCACCATTATTCTCTCATCCTTTGTTTAAGCAATTCCTTAGAGGGGCAAAGAACATAAGACCCCAGTAGAGCTCCTACTCCTTCCTGGGATCTCAATTTTGTGTTGGAAAAACTTACTTTACCTCCTTTTGAACCTGCAGCTATGTCTGAGTTAAAGTTTTTGTCTTGGAAGACTGCTTTTTTGTTGGCCATTACGTCTGCTAGAAGGGTATCTGAATTACAGGCTCTAATGGCAGTTGAACCCTTCCTGATTTTTCATAAGGATAGGGTATCTCTGCGTACTAACCCTACTTTTATGCCTAAAGTGGTTTCAAATGTGGCCTTGAATCAATCTATTCATTTGCCTACTTTTTATGCTGATCCCCAAAATAAAGGGGAGAAAATTTTGCACACTTTGGATATTCACAGGCAGTTGCGTTATTATTTGAGCAGGACTAAAGGGTTCAGACAGTCTCAACAGTTATTTGTTTCTTTTGCTTTGGGTTCTCAGGGGAAACCTGTTTCAAAACAAACTATTTCTAAGTGGATTGGCCATTGTATTGCTTTTTGTTATTCTCATCATGGTAAGGAGATTCCGGCTGGAATCAGACCTCATTCCACTAGGGCTACTGCCACTTGACTGCTTTTAAGGGTGTAGCTACTAAAGATATTTTGGAAGCAGCTACTTGGAGTTTGCACACTTTTTCTAAACATTACCATCTCCCTCTTTATTCCAAATCTAGGGCTGGGTTTGCCACTGCAGTCTTACAGGGCATGTTAGCAGCTCCCAATGCTTTATGATTTTGCCAACCTCCCTTTACCTTTGCTTTGGGATTCTACCCACAGTTTATGACTGCAGCAATGTGAGATGAAGAACATAGTACAGTTTTGTACCTACCATAAATGTAGATGTTCGAAGATCCACATTGCTGCAGTCCAATTTACCCTCCCTCCTTCCCCTCTGTAGTTTGGAGTGGTTGTATGGTTTGAGTTGTAAATATTGTTTGTACATGGGTTTTGGAGGTTTTTCTGTTTTTGGCTATGGCCTTTCTTTTTAGGGCCTTCTGACATCTGGGGCAAGAAAGACTGAGGATATGACATCGGTCATGCGCTTTAATACCATGGCGTACTGACGTCAGATCTAAGCGACCATGACCGACGCCAGCCTAATACTTTGGTATTCGGGCCGACCGAGGACAGCGGACTACCCACAGGTTATGACTGCAGCAATGTGGATCTTCGAACATCTACATTTATGGTAGGTACAAAACTGTACTTTCTTGTGGTAGAACTTTATCAGGTATTAATTTAGCAGCACAGTAATATATCCTGTTTACTTCTGTTATATGTCATGGATCTGTATGGACAGTCCTAATTACTGCATATCAGACTTCTGACTTTGGGGTTTTATTGACCTTTTGCAGTCTATTTCTCTCACTGATCTTAATATATCTCTCCATGTCTATTGATCAAGCAGCTCTTCTCTTAGCTCATTTTCTTCCAAACTGAGGGCACATCCCTTGTTTTCCATTTCCTGTGACCATTCTATAGAAAGTTCTATAACATCTTCCTATGGTACCTTCTCTTCAATTACATCCTATGCCACCCATTGCTCTGTCATATGGGAACTCACTGCCCTATCACTCCTCAACAATGACTGCATCAGAGTTTCCTATTCCTTTCCTTGCTGTCTAGCTTCAAGTGAACATTTATACTGGTTTCCTGTAGAAGGCTGCAAAATATCTTGATATGGCACCTGACCAATTGCTTCCTGTTCCACTGGTTTCCCTTTAATTTGGATATCCATCGCTCTTTCCTGTTGTGGTGCTTTCTACATTTGATTTTCTACACAGAATCCTTCACTTTGCAGATACTCCATAACCTCAGTTTCTATTTCTTTAACTTCTCCATTACTAATCTCCTTTTCTGCTTTTCTTCTTTGTCTTCTTATTTTTTTGTATTGTAATTTTTTCCATGTCCGGATTCCTCTGCCTGTATTTTTCTTCAAATATCTTTGATGCTGCTCTTTTTGTATTGGTTAGTTTTGCTTTTTCCTTTGCATAAATATTGCACCATACTAAATCTCGTTCTTTCCTATGTCCATATTTCTTCTTCAGATGTCTCCTGATCTTCTTGTTTCTCCTTACTTTGAGGAGTCACTCCATTATGCTGTGATGTAACCTGTGTTAGACCTTCCATTATGCTGTGATGTAACCTGTGTTAGACCTTCTACACCAAATCGTTCACTTTGCAGATGCTCCATAACTTCAACTTCTATTTTTTTTAACTTCTACTTTACTAACCTTCTGCTCTGTGTTCCATCTTTGTGTTTTTATTTTTTTATTGTGAAATTTTCCATATCCGGATGCCTTTGCCTATACTTCTCTTGGAATATCTTTGTGGCTGCCTTCGTTATATTGATTAATTTGGCTTTCTCCTTTGCATAAATATTGCAGCATATCAAATCTTTCTTTCTTTCCCATGTCCATATTTCTTTTTCATACTTTTCAAATATCTCTAGGTTTTGTTTATATTTTCGCACATCCTTAGATGCTTCTTTTTCCAAACAAATAAAAGTTTATTGATCTATATACTGTTTTTCACAAATCTGTTGTATTAATGAACTCAAATTTTCATTTGAAGCTTCTGACAGTTTTTCTTGCGGAAGTATTTTTCTTTCCTCTAATTTCTCTCTTAATCATTTTGTATATCTTGTGTCTGGAAATTCTAGAGTTTTTGCATAATAGTAACAATACATAATTTCTTTCTTATCCTCAATAGTCCACTCTCTTGTCTTTATGCTCTTCTTTGGCCTATCAGTTTTTGTGATTTTTGTGGACTGCTACTTCCTTCTACAACAGGGAGGCCATCCTCCCCTTGGGCCTGGCCTTGACCCATTGTAGGAATGTTTCCATGTTTTGAGGATTCTACACTGTCATTTTTTTCCATTTCTGGCACCAGTGTGAATACCAGGGTTGGGAACTTTTTTTATCCTGGGTATTGTGCACCCAGCTACCTCTTAATTTTTGACCTACGTCTGTCCATGATATATGCTATAGAAATACAGGCTATATATCAGTGTCGCCTTGGTGAGATTTTGTGAAAACAGGGTCCACCTCACAAACGTACTCACCAAGACTTGAGGATGAATTCAGTTTCAGCATTACTACTCTCCTTTGCTTGCTGACTTTTCATCTCTCTATTCGGACTCTCAGTGCAAGTGACTTACTTTGGTGTAAGACCTATCTTTAAAAAGATTTAATACAGGGACCAGATTCTAAAACACCTGCTGTCAGCCTGCTCTAAGTGTAAGTTGTTACTTACACTAAGACCATGCCTTTTGGACCTTTGGCATGTATTAGAATACAAATACATGGGAAGTTTTACCAGAAGTGATTAATATCATTAAAGTAAGGAAAAAGTATAATATGAAGATAGTAGAGTGTCAGTATTGCCTATGGGGACTAGTAATAAATAAGTTAATAGTAATGGGGGATATACCATATAAAAATGTTGAAAGAGTTTGTTTATTTTGAATGGAGAAAGAGACAACAGAATATTTTTTTTTAAATGTAAAAGAGCTGTGAAACTATGGAAAAAGTTGTATGAAGAAACATTTTTGAGAATATTAATCACATAAATAATATGAATATGATTATATACTGATATTAGAAAAACAAAAAGAAAGAATATGTGGGAGGGGTAGATACAAATTTGATTTGGAATGAAAGACAATTAAATTTTGTTTAATGGGAAATGGATTTTGGCAGATATATTGTGAGGCATCAGATAATGGTTGTGGAAGAAGGAGGTCAATTATGGAAGAAGAAGTGATGACGATGTTATAAAAAATGATTAATAGAAATGTGTATATATGTGCCTGTAAATGTGTAGATTTTTGTAAACATGTAAGTAATGAATTTTATACTGTGTTAAATAAAGGAACCTACTCTTTTCAATAGGTGCCATAGGATCTTTTGCATCCACCAGAGCCATCACCAGCTTAGGCAGATGGGGCCTGTCTCATCCAATGGATGACACACTCAGGAGTTCACCACCCCCCTTATACTGCACTGCAGAGTCAGTAATCCATCTAGCTGATCTGGGAATACAACTCATGGCGTTTTGCACCAAAAGTGAATGTGATAGACTTGTGCACTGACACTGCACTTCTCTTTTAGTTTTAAGAAAAAAATATTGAACTACTCCTCTTTTTAAAATACTACAGGCATCCCTTTCAACTGTACAGATTTTTGCTTCATATTTTTGTTCCATTTTTCATAAAACTGTAGTTTTCTGGCAAATTAGTAGCAAATAATTAAAAACTAAAGTTAAAAAAATAATTGCAGACATTTCACTTTCAGACTTCATACTATTCAGAAAATTCATGTTAACATAAAACCTGCTATTCTATCAACTTTCTAAGTCTGTAAGAGCAATATTAAAAAATGGTCCCTATTTCTGGGCTGTTGTCCCACTGTTATTTATGGTTTTGTCCAGATTTCTTCCACTGAGAGGTTGAGAGGTATAGCTACAGGTTACCCTCATTTTAAAATGTAACAGTTGACATTTTTATTGAGGATTCTCTTATGTAAACAAGGGGCCTGATTCAATAAACCCTACACTAAGTGTATAATAAGTGTGTACAATATGTATTCAAGAACATTCTTATCACATTTATTGTGCTTTCTAGTCACGCAGAAAGACTGCACTGTGTACATGTAGTGTACACTTTGTGGTAACCTTTATGAATCCTTGTTAATATTTAAAGCTGCAAGAATATCAGTAGGAAAGCTAAAATTAGGAGAAAGAAGGTGTGAGTTTGTGCTGTCTGTTCACTCAGAACGGTGTATACTTAATGTGTAGGCATTATTGAATTCCGGAGAAGGTCATTACAAATACATATCAAAAGAGACTGTGCTGTATTAATAGTGAAGAACTGTGGCGATCTTTACTGTCCTCTACAGACTTCAGAATAGTACAAAGATTGTATAATGTCAGATGAACATTTTACATTTAGTGGATGACCAGCATAAGGTTGCATTACATGATTTAAACCTGCATAACATAAACTGGAGTAAGATTGATATGTCGGCTTGCTAATAAAAATGTTTACCACTTATTTGAAAGAGCAGTATCTCAAGCAATTTCAGAAAATTGAACCAGAGGGGTTAGTTTATTAGATACCCTTATTATATAGAAATCCTAACCTTTCACCTAGTCTAACTACAATCAATTATATCATCAAGTCTGAGATTTCTTGGAATGAACACATTTCTGTTATCAACCCTGTCATGAAAGGAGATACTGCCATCATAGCTAGCTAGAATTGTGTGAATAATATATGTCATTTGTGAATATCAAAATGATTTATATAAGACGCTTGTGTTACAACTGTATTAGAACTGTGTGTCATATGTATATCAAACGGGGTTGTACAGACATATGTGTTGAAGAGGTATTTTGTAAAGTGTTTGTGTTTAAAGTGTGGCCACAGTGTGCCCTGCTGGAAGCAAACGGAAGTGTACATGCACTGTTGTAACTATTTAAATGCATGTATTTTAACAGTGGAAACTGGAATACAGGAGGTTAACTTCAGTATAGCAAACTTTAGGAAAATAGCTGAAATTAAATTACTTTACAGGCTACGCAATAAAAGATGGTATCTTTCAGTTTTCAGTGTAGCTAGAGACTCAGAGGTTGTGCTGAGAAGCTTTCTGTATTGTTTTTTGGGTGAATTATTTACTAGTCTTGAAAGCATGAAGGAATGCAATTGGTTTACAACTTCCAACATCTGCCAAAGATCTGAGGCCTGTGTATTTTCACAGGTAGATGCTAAATACTGCAAGCTTCCAGCAGTGAAGGTTTCACTTGGGAACTAGAGTCAGTTGACAAGAAGTGATGTCATTCTGAAAGCTATCCCAGCAGTAATATGTGAGTTATTAATTTGAGAGGTCTGTTAGTGAGACAGAGCATTCTGCATTCTGTCTTGGACCTGACAACAACTACAAGATCCATTCACCACATCTGTCTTGGTCTAATGAACTAAGTTTCTAGGGAACAGTATAGTTCTCTTAGATATGGTCAGAAATATAGCAAAGCTTAGTTTAGATATTTTTCTTTATTTATTTGGGACTGTCCTGCAATGTTGTTTTAAATATTTCCTGCAGTTTTGAACTCTGTCACTGTGAATATATATTTAGTATTGTCTAGTTCTTTTATTATTTATTATTAAATATATTTAAACTTTTCATTGTAACTGATGTGTAGAGATATATAAGTTATGAGAGTACTTGCATATTTCTTTGGTGACACTGTGTGGGCCACTCCTAATAGCTTTGCTCTTGGTCAAACTACCATTTGTGTTAATATTAATATTACAATAAAATTGGACACCCTTTGTTAAGGGCCTTAAAGTTGCTGATCGGGGGTACTGGTGGCAGTAATAATTATCTTATAGTCTGGGTAGAAGGGAGCATAGCTAGTAAACCTGTGCCACCCTTTCTCAGGTGTGTGTCTGTTTAAAACAAATCTCCAAGAGTGTGTTTGTCATCTAGTTGGGCAGGGACACAAAGCACTGGTTGGACAGAGAGAGTGTTGGAAGCCTTGGCGTGGAACCGTGGCTAAGGACTCAAATCTATAGCTGTGCCAGTGGGGAGTATTATTGTGGATGTGGAGAAAGAGGTTGAAACAAGCTCCAGACTGACTGTGGTCTCTGTGTTCTCTTAAGTGAAATTCCACTTGATGCAGAGAGCTGCATCTAGAAATACTTGTGTGTACTTGTCATCCTCCCAGTGTACGTCCCCCACTGGTGCCAGTGGTGAGGATTGAGGCTCCTTAATTACTGGTCCAGTGATGGGTCATCACAAACCCAAATTAAGGTAAGGGAAGATTATGACAAGGCAAGAAATAATCTGAATATTACAGATCAGAAAACAGATATTGCTAACAAATGCACTCATATTGTGAGGGAAGAAATTGCTAACATGACTATTACATTTAAAATTAAGGTTATCTATACTATTTAAAAAAGGATAGTTCATTTACATTTTCTTAAAACTAAAATAGAATTAGATAAAAAAGGATCATATGCATGCATTGCCACTATTGCACTTCAGAACTGGGAAAAAGCTGGCTTGTTATACACTTCTTTGATATCAAAAGTGCTTAACCAACTTTTATTAAGCACTTTTAACTGTTGTTAGGCTCTAATCTCTCATTAGAGAGTATCAACAGCAAGTGACAGCCACTTAGAACAGCAACAGAAGTTAAAACATCTTTAAAAGTTGTTAGACCCTTTACTCTTCAATAGTTTTAAACAAAATAGGGCAGAGTGAAATATCTAACAGCTTTTAACACTGTTAGTTCCTCAGCGGGGTCGTTTGCTTCTCTGCACTGTCTGGCATAAACAAGTGTTTGACAGCTTTCAAAGTTCAGCACTTCATACTCCTTCACTTTTATTTTCTATGAAGCACATAAACCTCTATACACTACAAAGAAATTACAATCAGGTCTCTGAGCAACTCTTCCATCTGCTCTCATCATGGAGGTCAGAAGTCACCCCTAAAGATTTGCTCCATTCAGCTTTTGAGGAAAATTTTCTGACTTTCATGTCTAGAAAAGTATAAGTGGTTTATAATTGGAGACCTACTCATAATCATCTATATTATATAAATAGTTGTTACAAATCCATTCCTGTAAGGTCAAACTGTATTGTAATGAGTTACAAAAGAACATTAAAAAACTAGAAATCTCTGATTCTGGAAATTTGAACTTGAGTCAACACATCAAATCAGAGGCAACAAGTATTTTTTTTTTTTGAGTATGTGAGATCAGCCAGTGATGAACAATGTAATCCACTGGTGTTTTTTAATAATGCATTAAAGGGGACTATATTACATGCCATTCTTTTTTAACACCTTTATTAAATTATTACTTGACATAGGCAAACATGCATTAATGTAAACGAAAACAAACCATATTAACATGTTTCCAGTTACATACATTATAAGTCACATGTCTTCTTTTTATAAGTATTGTCAGCCTTCCCTGAACATTATCCTGCATGTATTGTTCACATGATTTCCATTTATTTCTATACAACCTGCTCCTTCTCTTTTGTAAAGATCCAGATGTTCTTCATCTCACATTGCTGCAGTCCTTACATATGGGGTAGTCCGCTGTCCTCGGTCGGCCCGAATACCAAAGTATTAGGCTGATGTCGGTCAAGGCGCTTAAAACTGACATCAGGACGTCAGGGTACAAAAGCGCATGACCGACGTCATTTCCTCAGTCTTTTTTGCCGCATGGTCCGATGCAGAAGCAGCGTTGCAAGTGCCGTTCGGCATTCTGAAATTTTTCGAATTTGGAGTTTCAGACCGAATCCAAGTTGGCTAAGTACCCCGTTGGGGAATATTTTGGTTTTTTCTTGCCTCAGTGTTTTACCGGATGTCAGAAAAAGTGAATAACTGTATTTCTTGTGGGAAGCAGATACCGCATAGGGATTATCATTCTTTGTGTATTCCTTGTTTAGGGCCTGAGCACGACGTTGTTGGGTGTCGCTTTTGTGCTAGGTTCAATAAACGCACTATTAAGCGAAGGTTAGATTGTGCTAGGCTGGTCTTTGGGAAGCGGTGCAATTATAATATGCCGTCGGATTCTCCGGCGTCCGCTTCTGGGAAGAAGCGCAAAGACAAAGCAGTTAAACCCAGGCAAGATGAGTCGTCCGTTCCGGACGCCGGTTCTTTAGAGGCTTCAGTGGAACCGGTGGTTCCGACGGAGACTTCTCTGGAGTCTCAGGGGGAGACTTTGATTTTGCAGGAGGTGGTCTCTCAGGAGGCAGGTCAGGCTGAAGGGGCTTCTCAAGTTACTGTACTCCCCTCCCTTCCTAGGGTGGTTAGGCCTTCTCCTTCTGTTTCCAAGGCTTCTCCCAGAGGCAGGCCAGTTTTAGCTTCTGTTGGTGTCACTCCTAGTTCAGCAGGGTCTGTGCCTAAGAAGCACATGCTTAAAATGGCAGAAGATTTGATTACTCTGATTAGAGGTTCTTTGCCCCCTCCTGATAAGAGGCCTAGGGTGGAGCCAGAGTTGGGAAGTTTTGAGCAGGCTTCGGATGTTTCAGAGTCTTCAGCTGAAGACTTGCAGGAGTATTCTCCTTATTCTGATTCTGATGCAGATGATTCCACTCCTTCTGCTTCTCCTCCAGAGGATTTTTCTTTTTCAGAGACACTTCATTCTATGAGGGAACATTTTAAGTGGGAAGGTCAGGACTTCTCTGATTCTCGGAAAAGGCTTAGGGAATTTTTGCTGTTACCCCAGCATAGACCCTTGGCTATACCCCCTGTTCTGGATGTTGTGGAAGATGTGTTTGCAGAGGCTTCACTTAATCCTGATTCTCTGCCTCCTGCTCCTGTTAAACCGGATAGGTATTACAGGGTGCCTGAGGCTCATAAATATCTTTATAAGAGTCCTAGGGCGGACCCAGAAACTATTAGTCAGGGACCTAAGGGTGTCAAGGCCTCTGTTGTAAAAAATCCGGTTCCTCTGGATAAAGAAGCCAGAGCGTTGGATAGATGGGGAAAGAAGGTCTATACATCTTCTACCTTAGCTATGAGGGCTTTGAATTGCCAGTTTCATATGTTGAAATATCAAAACTTTCTTCTTTCTCAATTGAAGTCTAAGGTGGATGCTCTGGCGGAAGGCATTGAGTGTAAAGAATTACAAGATTTGGTGCATGTCTCTGAACAGGTGGGTAAGCATTCATTACAGTGTGGTTTTGATGCTGTGCAGGCCTCGTCTAGGGTGGCTGCCACTGGCTCAGTTCTTCGCAGGCACGCCTGGCTGAAGGATCAGAATTTATCTGACCATGTTAAGACAAGGATTTTGGATGCTCCTTTGCAGTCTGATGTGTTGTTTGGTTCACCTGTGGAGTCAGTCTTGAAGAAAATGGAAGACAAGGCTAAGTCTATGCAGACTGTTAAAGATTTTTTGCAAGTTCAGCCTCCTAAGTTTAGTAGGAATTGGCCTGCTAAGGGGTGGACGTATCCTTCTTATGATTCTCAGTCTAGGGGTAGATCTAGACGTGGTAGGGGCAGAGCTCAGAGTTCTTTCAGGCCTAGAACAGGGAGTTCACCTGCACAATCTTCGGCTGAGGGCAGGGGCCAGTCCTTTCGTAAACAGGCCCAATGACCTACTTTTCAGCTGCCAGATCCTTCTTGCCTGGCAGCACCTTTGGGAGGAAGGTTAGCACTCTTCAAGGAAAATTGGATGTTGATTACCCAAGACAAATGGGTATTGGATATCATACACCAGGGTTACAAGTTTTATTTCCATACCTTGCCTCCATTCAAAGGCATGCCGGACGTTCCTCCTCAGCAAAGACTAGAGGCTCACAAACAAATTTCTCTACTACTTCAAATAGGGGCCATACAACCGGTTCCTCTGCCAGAAGTGGGCCTAGGATTTTATTCTCGCCTGTTTCTAGTACCAAAGAAAGGAAACACGTGGAGACCAATTTTGGATTTATCTATCCTCAACACATATCTGGACATTCCCAAGTTCAAAATGTTGACATTACAACAGCTTTTACCTCTGCTGGGCAAAGATCTCTGGATGGTGACTCTGGATCTCAAGGAAGCTTACCTTCATGTTCCTATCAGGCCCAGTTGCAGGAAGTATCTGCGTTTTCGGGCTGGGACTTCACATTATCAGTTCTCTGCATTGCCCTTTGGCTTATCTACTGCGCCCAGAGTGTTCACGAAGGTTCTGGCTCCAGTGGTAGCTTTCTTCAGGCTAAGAGGAATACAAATCTATCCTTATTTGGACGATTGCCTGATTCTGGCCCAAGAAGGACGAACTTCTTCATCATTTACAGTATGTGATGGCAGTGTTAAGATGCCTGGGGTATTCTGTGAACGAAATAAAGTCCAGTCTAGTACCCTCTCAGGACATGTGCTTTCTGGGTGTGAGACTGAATACAGCATCCCAGATGGCCTTTTTGACCCCGGACAAACAAAAGAATCTTTCTCTTTACTTCCAACAATTGTCTCATCAGTCCAGGCTGACTGCAAGGACAGTCCTTCAAGCCTTGGGGTTCATGGCATCTTGTATTCTGGTACTTCCCAATGCCAAACTGCATATGAGGAAGCTACAGTGGTATCTCAAGAATGTATGGACACAGCACTGCCAAGATTTGGACACTGTCATTCAGATAATACCTTGCATTCAAAAGGAATTTTTGTGGTGGGCTCAGGAATGTCACCTAAACAAGGGACTCTCTGTGACCCGGCCAGAGGCGAGTCAGATTTTAACGACAGATGCCTCAGACAAAGCTTGGGGAGCTCATCTAAATGGAAAATGGGTACAAGACACGTGGCCTGCCAGACTTCAACATCTACATATCAACTTGAAGGAGATGTTAGCAGTCCAATTTGCATTGATAGCTTTCAAGGATTTACTTCTTCCAGGGCAGGTGTTGATTCAAACAGACAACACAACTGTCATGTGGTACATCAACAAGCAAGGGGGAACGCATTCTTATCCTCTATGCAGACAAGCAATGATTTTGTGGGGAGACTGCTCTCAGTTTACAGCTAAATCTTCAGGCAAGGTTTCTGCCAGGAGCACAGAACTCCTTAGCAGATGTGTTGAGCAGACAAATTATGGATCCCCACGAGTGGAAATTGGATCCTCATGTATTTCAGAGATTGACAGTGTTATGGGGAACTCCAGACATAGATCTGTTCGCTTCTCCACTAAATTACCAGCTGCCAAAGTTTTGCACAAAAAGGTTTCATCCCACAGCTTGGAAAGTGGATGCTCTCTCATTCAGTTGGAGCAATCTTCACGTGTATGCCTTTCCACCTCTCCCTCTCCTCCCAAAGGTACTGCTGAAGGTCAGACAGGACAAGCCAAACATGATTTTAATAGCTCCAGATTGGCCTCGACAGCACTGGTACCCGTTACTGAGAAGTCTGGTACAGGAGCCTCCATGGCCTTTGCCTTCGATTCCTCACCTGCTGTCTCAGGAGAACAGTCATTTACTCAATGTCAAACTTCATTCTCTACATCTGACAGCCTGGCATATTCTGTTTTAAACCCTGGAGGGTCTCAGCTTCCACAACAAGTTTTGAATGTTATTTTGGAGGCCAGGAGGCCTAGTACAAGGAAAGTTTACGCAGATAAATGGAGGAGATTTTTATTTTGGAGTACAGCAAAGGACTTTGATGTTTCTAAACCTAATTTAAGTGTTGCACTTCAATACCTTACTGAGTTATTGGACAAAGGTTTGTCCTTCTCCTCTATAAAGGTTCATGCTGCAGCGATTTCTGCTCACTATGACTGTGACCCACCATTATTTTCTCAGCCTTTGTTTAAGCAATTCCTTAGAGGGGCAAAGAATATAACACCCCACGTAGAGCTCCTACTCCTGCTTGGGATCTCAATTTTGTGTTGGAGAAACTCACACTACAACCTTTTGAGCCTGCAGCATCGCAGAGTTGAAATATTTATCATGGAAGACTGCTTTTTTGTTGGCCATTACCTCTGCGAGAAGGGTTTCTGAATTACAGGCCCTTATGGCAGTTGAGCCTTTCTTAATTTTCCACAAGGATAGGGTGTCTTTGCGTACTAACCCTTCTTTTATGCCTAAAGTGGTTTCTAGTGTGGCTTTAAACCAAACTATTCATTTGCCTACTTTTTTATGCAAACCCCCAAAATAAAGGGGAAAGGATTTTGCACACTTTGGATATACACAGACAGTTGCAATATTATTTGAGCAGAACTAAAGGGTTCAGGCAGTCTCAGCAGTTGTTTGTTTCTTTTGCTTTGGGTTCTCAGGGCAAACCTGTGTCAAAACAAACTATTTCTAAGTGGATTGGTTTTCGTATTGCTTTCTGTTATTCCCATCATGGTAAGGAGATTCCAGCTGGGATTAGGCCTCATTCCACTAGGGCTACTGCCACTTCTACAGCTTTTTTAAGGGGGGTGGCTACTAAAGATATTTTGGAAGCAGCTACTTGGAGTTCAGTGCATACTTTCTCTAAGCATTACCACCTTCCACTTTACTCTAAATCTAGGGCTGGATTTGCCACTGCTATTTTACAGGGCATTTTGGCAGCTCCTAATGCTATATAGTTTTGCCATCCTCCCTTACCTCTGCTTTGGGATTCTACCCATATGTAAGGACTGCAGCAATGTGAGATGAAGAACATAGTACAGTTTTGTACCTACCATAAATGTAGATGTTCGAAGATCCACATTGCTGCATTCCAATTTACCCTCCCTCCTTCCCCTCTGTTGTTGAAGGTGGTGGTGTGGTTTGTGTTGTATATATTGTAAATAGGGTTAGTGCACGGGTGGTTGGTTAGTTTTGGCTAGTTTTTGGCTTTGGCCTTTCTTGTTAGGGCCTTCTGACATCTGGGGCAAGAAAAGACTGAGGAAATGACGTCGGACATGCGCTTTTGTACCCTGACATCCTGATGTCAGTTTTAAGCGCCTTGACCGACGTCAGCCTAATACTTTGGTATTCGGGCCGACCGAGGACAGCGGACTACCCCATATGTAAAGACTGCAGCAATGTGGATCTTCGAACATCTACATTTATGGTAGGTACAAAACTGTACTTTCCAGTTCTGTTATCATTGTTACAATATTCAATACATACAGCGAATACAGTTCACTTAGAATATGATTGCCATTTTTAGTAATTGCTTTTTTGGTAGCCACCAGAATTAAACTTACTTGCCTGTGCCCAGGCAATTCAGATCCCGTGATCCAGCTCAGAAGAATCATTTCCTTGGTTATACTCATTTGCTCATCCAATATTTCTGATAGATTACTTTGTAGAGAATTTTTAAAATGTGCCACCTCATTGCACTTCCAAAATATATTTTCCCAGTTACCTCTTTCTTTCCCATCACATGTCCAACATTTGTCATCAACCTGAGGAAAAATTCTTTGAAGTCTCCTTGAGGTATAAAAATACCTGTGCAAACACTTCCAAGCAAAAATCCTACAACGTCTGAAATTTGTTGCATATTTGGGAGCTATATATATGTCCTCCTATCATTCTCTTGTAAATTGCTTATTCAAAATCTCTTTTGACCTCCTCTGATCAATTTTTATAGTTATTGAGTAATATCCTATAAGGCCTGTTAAATATTCGTTTTTTAACAGCAGCTTCTGTTCTAGCTTCAGCCGAAAACTCTACTAGAGCAGATTTTATTTATTTATTTATTTAAATTTGTTGACCGGGAGTGTCCGACTGGACGTGGGTCCATTTTCAGCGGAGGCCCGGGGAGAAAAGCTCCACAGTAAAATAAACAGACAGTAGTTACATTGGATTACATAGCGATTAACAATTTAACATAGAAATTACTTACAACATATTTACAGATGAAGAACATAGTACACAGATCTTTTATTTAGGATTCCTCTATCCCTTTCTCTTTGCCTATACTATGATAGCAATACCTCTTATGGAAGACAGCCTCTAGCATTCAATCCAAATGTCTTCCTCTCTTCATCCCATGGTATTACATTTCCATCTCTAGTTATTTTCCCCCAATACCTTGGTTGCTTTGACAGTATTCTCTAGTAAATTCCAGCCCCTTTTGCATATTATCTGTACCCCTAATTGCAGTTATCCGTATCAGCAAAATCTCTTTTCTCTATTCTTATGTTGGCTTAGATTTTTGGTATACTTTCTACTACTTTATGAATATAATATTCAGTACAGCTATTACTATTCTTACAGATCTGCATTCAAAAGCCCACTGTCTCCTTATTTTTTGAACCACCACCCACCCACTTTATCATCATCCCTTTCAAATTTGAATTATAATTTTCAGTTTGTGTTATGTGTATGAGTCTTAATAGTGTAGCTCTAAAACATCCCTTGAGATCAGGTAATCATAAGCCACCTTGTTCTATTGGAAGGATTATATTATCCCGTTTAACACTGATTCTCTTCATTCTCTTCCCTCCCAGATAAATCCCTTCCACTTTATATATCTAGTTGATAAAAATATGTCTGAACTGTATATCAGTGCTAACTTTACCCCCCCACACACCCCCAAAAGGGTCCATATATATACAGGAAGAATGCAGAGTCCCTGTAATCACAACTACACAGGTAAAAGCTGCACTCTTGAAAGCCAAAAACACAGCATCCATGGGACTGGACAGCATCCCAAGCTACGTTTTACATGAACTTCAGGATGAACTGGCTCCTCACTTAACCACCATGTTCAATAATAGCCTCGCATCAGGCTTTGTGCCCACTGAATGGCGCACAGCAACAGTTATCCCACTCCACAAAGGGGGAGCCACCACTGATCCCGGGAACTATCGACCTATTAGCCTGACGAGCCTGGTCTGCAAGGCCATGGAACGTATCATCATGGAACTCATAAACAAAGACATTGGTAACCTCCAAACTCTGGATCCCACCCACTTCGGGTTTGTGAAAGGCAGATCATGCCTCCTGAACCTGATCGACTTCTTTGAGGCAGTCACCAAAGCCGTAGATGAGGGTTAGGTGGTTCACACAGCCTATCTTGACCTCACCAAGGCTTTTGACACCATCCCCCATTCTGGAATTATAGCTAAACTCACTAAACTAGGTATAAATCCCTACATCACAAGATGGGTTGCCAAATGGCTCACTGACAGAACTCACACTGTAAAAGTTGCAGACTCCAAATCTGACCTCAAAGCAGTGACAAGTGGAGTACCACAGGGTTCCGTCCTGGGACCTCTCCTGTTTGGTATCTACTTCTCTGAAGTACAGGCTAACACAGAAGGCCTCTGGCTAACGAAGTTCGCAGATGACTGCAAACTAGGAGCCATAGTCCAGTCCCCAAATGATGTGGACATCCTGCAGAAGGGCCTCACTGAGACATGCCTGGTGTCAGAGCCGTGGCCTCAAGCTCAGTGCCAAAAAGTGCAGTGTCATCCCCTTTGGTAAAAACTCTGTACCCATGAACTACCACATAGGCAGCAATCTACTTAACACTGAATGTGTGATAAGAGACCTTGGGACCCAGGTAGACAGTAGTCTCTCCTTTGATAGTCACATCGCCACAGTAGTCAGGAAGTCCTTCTACATGGCACACCTCATCATAAAAGGGTTCTCATCCAGGAAAAAAGAGGTCATTGTTCCCCTCTACTCGACACTCATTAGACCCATTATAGAGTACAACGCCCCTTTTGGGGTGTACCTCACAAGACATCTGCAGCAGCTGGAAAGGCCACAGAAGTACCTCACAAAGAGGATTACTGGCCTCAAACAAGTGCCCTACACTGACTGCCTCAAAAAACTCCAGCTTTACTCCGTAGCATATCGCCTACTCTGAGGTGATCTCTGCCTAACATATAAAGCTATGTCAAATCTGTTGGATATGCTACACCTAGAGAAATCCCAATCCCACAATAAACAGGACATGCTGAGGGGATAGATTCCTGTCCCAGAGACTTCCCATACTCTGGGACAGGCTACCCATCTATGTCAAGCAAAGTTCTTCATTAGCACTCTTCGAGAAAAATCTTGATGAGTGGATGGGAAATAGTAAATACACCCCGGGGATCACTTCTGTGTCTCTGCTCGACAGTGGCAGAGGAAAATAACTTTCTTGGGTGGCCTAAGCCAGGGAACCTTGTTGGCTAGGCTTACATAGGCCCTTGGGCTGATAGCCTAGTACCTACCTATGAACCTATAAAACTAAAGGGACTAAAAACATTTTCACTACTTGAATCTTACTATCCATATCTATAAACAAGAACTTTCAGGTTCTCAGTTTTTGTATTATCTTTTGTTTAGTCTTTTCTCACATGTCCTTAGCTGCCATAACAGAAGTATTTTTAATCCATACTCCCAAATACTTCATCTTACCGTGTCATCATAAATATGGGTATTGCTGAAACAATTTGAGTGAGTACATAGTTTATAGCTATAGCCTTTGTTTTATTTTCATTTATTTTATATTCTGAGAAGACATGAAACTATCTCAAAAGTTTCCACAACACTAAGATGCACCTTTCTGGATTTATGCAAAATAATATCATCTGCAAATTAAGCCAACTTTTCTTGATTACCATACCAATTATATCTTTCAGTTTCCTTTCTTTGAGAATGGCTCTAAATATAAAGCAAATAAAAGGGGGAAAAGACACCCCTGCCTAGTTCCTCTGTTCAGACAAAACTTGTCAGAGAGGAACCTTCACACTTGAATTCTTGCCTCCAGCCCTTCATATATCCTCATAATTAACCTTTTTATTGTATCAGGGAATGCAAATTCTTCCATTGCCCTACTCATACCGTCACTGAGACAGATACCTGGTGTCAAAATCATGGCCTCAAGCTAATTGCCAAAAAGTGCATAGTCATCCCCTTTGGAAAAAACAAAGTACCCACAAACTACCACATAGGTGGTAGTCCCCTAAATACGGAAGACATAATAAGGGATCTGGGGACCCAGGTAGATAGTAATCTCTCCTCTGATAATCACATTGCCAAAGTGGTTAGAAAATCCTTCTACGTGGCCCACCTAATCACAAAAGGGTTTGCATCCAGATCAAAAGAGGTCATTGTGCCCCTCTACTCATCACTCATCAGACCTTTCATAGCGTACAACACACCATTTGGGATGTACCTTACAAGACACCTGCAACAGCTGGAAAGACCACAGAAGTACCTCACCAAGAGGATCACTGGCCTCAAGCAGATGCCCTATGCAGCTCAACAGAAGAAACTCCAGCTATACTCTGTTGCATACCGCCTACTCAGAGGTGATCTCTGCCTGACATACAAGGCAATGTCCAACCCAGAATTGATGGACATGCTCCACCTAAAGAAAACCTTATCCCCTCCAGCCACACGCTCTAGGGATCTAAACCTCACCACAACAATAAATAGGACATGCTGGAGGGATAGATTCCTGTCCCAGAGACTTCCCATGCTTTGGAACAAGATCCCAATCTACATTAGGCAGAGCTCCTCGCTAACACTCTTCAAAAGAAACCTTGACGAGTGGATGGGAAACAGAAAGTTTACCTCAGGGATCACTTCAGTGGCTCTGCTGGACAGAGGCACAGGGAACTAATCTAAGGGGGCAGTGAAACCCAACACATTCTGGCTAGGCTTATAAATGCCTTCGGGCAGATAGCCTAGTACCTACCTATGATACTATGAACCTATAAAAACCTTGCTTAGTCTGTAGAATGTTTTCTCTTTGTCAAGACCCACTAACAACGGCAGTATTTTCTCACATTTTGCTTCCCTGTGGATCATCTTTGTTCTATTACTGCTGTCAAATGTTTGCCTCCCGTCCACAAAAATCTCACTAATCCAAATCTATCAATTTTGACAATACCTTTACCATTCTTTTAGTTAGCATAAACATGCATACTTTATAATCTTACTTTAAAATTGAAATGGGTTTATATGAACTTGGGTCTAATGGGCCTTTACCGTCTTTAAGAATTACAGCCAACACAGCTTTCTTCCAAGATGTGGGTGCTTCCTCTCCTTTTAAAATGTTGTTAAACAAAACCTTGAGATTTCTAGCACTTTCTTCCCTCATAACTTCCAAACCTCCACAGAAATACCTTAGAGACCTTCCTGTAGATTGATAATACATCACTATTTTTATCTCATCTCCTCCTATTTTTAACTGTTAATTGTTGAGCCTCATCCACCTCTATCCTTGGCATAATTAAATTTTCAATTAATATTTCCATTTGTGCTTATTCTTGATTTCCATATTTCTCTGTTTTATACAAACTTTCATTAAATTTCCCAAATATCTCTAATACCTGTATAGGATGTCTGGTTAGTTTTCTTGTTATAGGCTCCCTAAGTTTGGTAACAGCCCTTTCCATTTTCTGTTACCTAGATCATAGTGCTAAAAGTTTTTGTGATTTTGGGTCATTAGGAAAATAGCTGCTTACCATCAATCTTTCTAAAGTCATGCATATGATTCAAATACTCCCTTGTTTTCTTTTTAGCACTCTGCAGTTGTGCCTCTTCTTGTTTTATGAAATTCCCCTTATTCTGCAGAACTTTAACCTTTGTCAATCCCTCTAAATAATTTGTATTACTTCTTACCCATATCTCTTTCTTTTTGATTTCTACACTCTTTTTTTACACTCCATTTTAATTTTATCCCAACTCACTAGTTATAACTTCTGAATAAATTTGTATCTCCTCTAATAACTCTTGAATAACTTCCACTACCCATTCCTTAAATTCCTCTATTTTGAAATATTAAGTGGGAAAGTGCCAGTGTCTCAATTTTACATCACTACCCTGCATTTTTGTTTTAGTTTTTATTGGTGTATGATCTGAAATAGTTATTGCATGTGTGTTGAAGCTTTCGATTAAATGTATAATTTCATGAAATATATTTTTTATCTAGTCTAGCCCAGTTATTATACTTTGGGGAATAATATGTAAATTCTCTCCGAGTTCTTACTGCTCAGTGCACATCTTCCATACAAAATATTTTCATAAATTACTTCAGAAATGTACCTTCTTGTTATCAAGTTCCATGCCCCACCTACAGGTAATATTCCATGCTGAAAGCTGAATAAAGTATTTTGGCTTTTCCCGGTTAGGGGTCGCCACAGTGGAACTCCAGTCTGCTAATGATTGGCAGTGGATTTTTATGGTGTCAAGTTGCCAGCCAAACCTTCAAAGAAGGCATGGATATTTCTGCCAAATTTTTCTTAAGATCCATAATAGCAGTTTTTGGTGGAGTATAAATACATGCCAACCTAATCTTCCTTTCATACTAATAACCCCTAACTAGCACAATTGTTTTCTTGTTCTATCACTATTGAAGGCCCTCTAGCAATTAATGCAGTTATTCCCCTTTTCCTTTGCCCTGATATTCTGCTGCATATCCATTCTGAAATCCTTTCCGTAACAAATTCACATTCTCATTTCTGTCCAAATGTGTCTCCTGTAGCATTGTTATTTGCACTCTGCATTTCTTAATATAATTTAATACTCTTTTGTTTTTGTCTATACCTGTAAGGCCTTCTACTTCCCAAGATAATATCAGTTGTATAGCCATTATGATAAAAGGTTATTGTTCCCACCTATTATACATGTCAGGTTTTTTTAATGTGTATTTCCAACTTTTGCGTTACATGCACACATTAGTGTTTGCAGGCTGATCATTTATCCTGCTGTTTCTTGTCATCTCAATTTAAACCTATGTCACATTTTTCAAGATTTTTGTTTTAATGAAAACCCTCAACAAAAAAAAAAAAACAAAATACATTTTTAGACAACAAAAATATGTACCTCTTCAAAAATTGTTTAATCCTCCTAATAGGAACAGTTAACCCAAATTGACAGCTGCACCCTCAGGCGTTACCTAACCTAAAATTAAGGTTATTATACTAAAGAACATATTATAGTGTGTACTTCCACTTACACTGATTGGTGTTTGTTTTTTTTTTTTGTATCCCTATTCATTTCCAAGATGTGAAAAACAGCTTGTATACTTTCAGAAAACATTAACTTTTAGCCCTAAGAAAAAGTGCACTGGCAATCTTTAAATAAAACTAAATTATGCACTGTTCTATTAAATGCATTAAAGCATTAAGGCTGCCAAGGAAGCTGCTGTCTCTTATTCACTTCCAATAATTTTAAACTTTATTTTTCACTGAACTGCTTGCCTGTACCTTTAAATGCTGTATTTCCCTCAGCAAAGACTGCTCAGAACTCTCAAGATTAATTGATTGCACCTGTAGACGGTTATATTTCATGGGAACATAATTTGCAATGAAAGAAAAAAAACAACAGCCAACAACTCTGCAGCTCTATGGAGTAATCCCTGTCAATGTGAGCCAGCACAAAACATTATGTATAACTGCTTTCAGATGCAGACTTCTTGACTCCTACTGAACATTTGCTAATGAAGGAAAACGAGCTTATATCATGGCTGACATTTTATATTATTTGTCATGCCTTCTTGCTTAAAAAACACTTCTTTATAGATTATGCCAAGGGCATTAATGCAGACATTAATCTTTTCAAAAATAAGAAAAAAACATCTAAACTCTTCATATAATATAATTAGTACAATTTTACACCCCACCCCCACTCCAGCAGCCCAAGATCACAGCATATTAACTTGTAATTGCTTTCATCCAGCTTTTCTTCTCTTATTACATTGGAAAAACCTATATTTCTTAAAATTAAAAAAAGTACTTGTTTACTTTAATATTTTTATCAGATACAATAATCACTGAAAAGACTTCCCCCACCTCTACTTTTAAAATTATCCTGACTATGTACTACACCAAACTCCTTTACTATATAGCATGCAGTTTAGATTATGAAATATTATATATACAAGTACAATTAAGAACAAAATTTGTTTTACTTGCAGCTACTTTTTTAGTGTCCTTCTAAACATTAATGAAGTAAAGTGGGGGCATATACTTTACAGTCCACCAACAAGTTTAAGAAAGTCAGCAAAAGTCAAATCTTTCTCAGCCACTTTGTCTTTGCAAAATTTTATTTCACAAATGTGATTTGTACTTTATCGTTTCACATTTATTCACTAATTTCACTTCTGGTCTTCTTCCTTTTCATCTCCATCTCCTAACACCAGACTCTGGTTCAAGTCCAAGGTACCCCTGATCCTTCTAGTTAACTCCTGTGCTTTTATCTGTCTCTCAAGCATTTTCCTTTGGAACATTGGAAAAAGTTTCATTGGCATAGTCTCTCTATAAACTTTATTATCAGAAGAATGAAAAGCAGCTTCCCCTTTAGTTTGATGGCTTACCTTTTGTTGGATAAACTTTCATATTTCCTCCTTCACTTGTTTTGCATCAAAAAATTACTTTGATTCTCTAGGAAAACTTATTCTGAAGACAGCTAGATACATCTGCTTGAATCTCAGATCCACCTCTCTACATTCCCTGATTACTGGTATAAATTTGCTCCTCTTTGCCTGGTATACAGTGAATAATCATTCTCCAGAAACACTCTGCTGTCTCTAAGTTTTAATACTTTGGCTTTCTGCCACAGTTTTGTCAGGATGAACTCTTTCTGCTAGTGTGATTGCATCTTAACTAATACAGATCTTGGCTGCTTTCTCCTTGCCAGGTTCGGAGCATAACAATTAATAAATCCTGCTGTAGAATACTAGTCCAGGTGCTTATTTATCTTTTCATAAAATTAATGCAGTCTGTTACTTCCCGTTTCCCTGGTACAGAAGAAAATCTCAGGCTTTCTATGAGTGCTCTGTCTTCTAACTCTGCTATTTTTTTCAAACAGCTCTTCTTGAGAGGTGTCATACTAGCCTAGCCTTTTCTTCATTTCAGCCTCTTATTTTTGCAGTTTTATCAGTTCATCTGAATAGCTAGTTAAGTCTTCTTTTGTTTTTCCAGCCTTTTGTTATTTGAGTTGATATACTCCTCCAGTGTTTCATACATTTTAATTACCTCTGAAAACATTTGATTTATTTTGTTCCTTCAGATTACTGGAAGCCATCGCTTATACCAAAGCCAAAGTTTCAATTGCTTTTTGCTGAACTGCTGAAGGATTCTTTCCAGTCACTGTTTTATCTTTATCTTTTCTAATTGATTTCCTTTCAGGTTCTCTAAATTTCTTCTTTGCTGGCATCCAGATAGTGCATTTACTAGCTAGTAAATGAATTTTACACAAGTTAGTGGAATTACTAGCACATATTTCTTAGTTTCTTTTTTTCTCACTGGAAAAGCTGAAATTAAGCTGGTTATTTGTGTACAGCCATCTTGGAAGTCATATTATATAACATTTGTAATGTATTTCCTAATGAATACAAAAGCTTGTGTTGTAAGCATTTAGTGATTTCTTAGGGTAGGGTGCTATTCCGAGATAAGCAAAGGAACATAGAATTCGTAACAGGTATACTTGCTTCTTCATTTTTAAATAAGGCCCAGTGACATTTTTTAAGGAATAGAGTCTTAGGGTTATAACGCTCCATGCTGTCTGGTTCATTAACACTTACGGGTAACTTGTCTTTTAATGGAGGGGATATACTATTGGAATGGAGAAGAGCCATTGTTATGTCCGTATTTATAAGTGAGACACTAGCATTACAAAATACAGCAGACAGACATATTAACATATTTTCCAGTACTTTTTTTTCGATACATAAAATACTATTCCAGATTCTTGGATGACATCAGTATTTTATGGGAAGGAGAACAAGACATGTTACTTCAATTCATCAATTTTCTTAACAGTAGTAGTGATTATTTGAAATTTACATATTCTTTTAATAAAAATGGACTACCATACTTGGCACATATATATATATATACTATGATGAAGGTAAAGTTTACTCTAAAATTTACAGGAAAAGTACATTTTCTAATAATTATTTGGACTATTCTAGTTGTCACCCTTCTAAAGTTAAATATAATGTGTTTAAGGGTCAATGTATTCGTGCATCTAGAATTTTTTCTGACTATGATGAGATGAAAATTGAATTGACATTTATTAAAAAACTTTTTACACAAAGAGGATATCCTGAGGAAATGATGGATGAGATTATTGACTATGTTACTGGACAGTGGAACATCAAGTACAAACCATTATTGGGAGCTGGAAACATATTCATCAATAAATTGGACAACAATATGGCCAAGAACAAACCAGCTTCCAATTTTCAGAGAGTTTGTATATTACAATATAATATAGGAGTAGATAATATTAAAAGAATAATTTACAAATTTTGGCATTTAATTAGTATGGATTTGGGTTTAGTTAAAATATTAGGAACTAAACCTAATTTTATTTATAAAATGGGTAGTAATATGAAGTTTTTAATGGAGAATAGAATTACTGACAGGAAAAGAAGATTTATGAACAATAACAATAGAAGCAGGAAATGTGGATTCTGCAATCAATGTAGACATATGTCACAGGAAAATAAAATAATACTACAGAATGGACATAAGACCATTATAAAGTGTAAACATGGAAACTGTAACACCAAAATGGTGATATATATCTAGCTAAATGTGACATATGCCCAAGCTTCTATGTAGGAAGAACAGAAAGATGTCTTAAAAACGTATCTATGACCATATATACAGTATTAAGACTAAAGATAGAATGAATGCATTATATCGACATATTGAAAGTAAAGGAAATGAACATCAATTTAAGTTCAGCATCCTCGATATTATAGATATAGATCCAAGAGGTGTTGATTTTAAGAGTTTATTGGCATATAAAGAGACATGGTGGCAAATATGGTTGGATGCCACCACCCCACCAGGTTTAAATGAATGCATTTCAATTAAATCATTGTTATATCCATAAAATCAACTATTTATATAATTAATTAGTTATGAGGGTAGTGTTTTTTATAGAAGAATAATTTTATTATTATAATTTTATTAGTATAGATTTTCCTGATTTTAGTATTAGTTATATACTCATTAAAGATATTATAAGTTATTATGAGTTTATGAGTATACTTAGAATGAATAACTTCTACATGATTTTATATGAATTTATAAATATTTTTAGCTGAATACTTATCATTTATTTATTTATTTAGTATTTATTGAGCAATTATAAAGTTAGTACCATGTGTCTTTTTTCCATGTGCATACACATTACTTCTTCCATGTGCATATATATTTTTATTATTATATTTTTATATTTGATAGAGTTCAAGTAACAATAATAATTTATTTATAGCTTTCACAATGTGAAAGAGTAAAAGGAAAAGTTACAATGTTATAGTGGTAGAAAATATGAAAATATTATATTACTTTTTTAAACCATTTCAATATTATTTTATAGTAATTTAAATTAATATATGCATTTTTCTAAACATTTCTAAACACTTCTAAACATTTTTTAAACATTCTTCTAAAAATTTTTATGTGTAAAAACTTTGTTATTATTTTTATGGTATTATAAGGTATTATAAGGGATGTATACATTAAATGTTAACAAATGGTTAATACAACTTTAAGGAATGGTGAATGGTTTTGGCGCCACTAAAGTTATTTAAACAGTGTAACAGTTATACGCTTTAGTTCTGATGAAGACCAGCTGATTTGGTTGAAAGTGCTTAACTTTGTATTGCACTTCGCTGTTTTTGTGTGTGTTTACAGTGGTTTGTCGTATCACTTTGTTTGTTTGTCTCAATAAACTGTGAATTTACCATTCTTTTGGCAGTCGTGGGCACTTATTGGTGGAACCGGAGAACTTTTGGTAATATTTTCCAGTACTAGTGAAGTAATGGAGAAAACTGTCCTTGGTGTGCTGCAGAAAAAAATGAACTAAAATACTGAAAATACAAATCTGCTTTAACCAGTAATATCCTCCTTTAACAACACATTTTTTGTCCTGAATGAGAACATGCAGGTTCATGTAATTTACGTAAAATTTTAAACACTTCCAGTTCTGTATATTATCATTTATTAATTAAAAAGGTGATCAAATTATGGTTACCTCTGTATACATATAGTACAGTCGTTAATTAAAAGGGAGCAGTGTGCTGAATACAGTATCAAGCTGATGAAGGCGTATTTGGACCAAAACTGGTTCTTTTGCTGTGAATAAATAAATTAACAACAGCAACTGAGTACAGAGTTACTTTTGGAATTTTCACAGTAGTTATTCATGCACTGAAGCTGTGGCAGGTACTGGACACTTTTCGGTTTACTTTACTTCACGTTGAATACAAGAGACATACAGATTAGTTTAAGTGGAGCCAATGTATATGGCAAGGCTCCATCTTAGGTCCCTACTTGTTTAAAGTGTGCATACCTTACATCATGGTTGACAAATCTACACTGATGATATGAAACCTTATGATCAAAGTGTATGAAACTCTATTTATAAGATACTAGGCTTCATAATGAGATTTACTGAGACAAGAAAACAGTAATTTTACCAGTTTATCAAAAGCAAACTTGAGTTGTTAGCATTTTATGGTCCCTGTACAATAAGGATACAGTTACAAAACTGGACAGGCTGCAGAAAATATTTACAAGGAAATTGTCATACAGACAGACATTAGCTAAAAATGTGCCTGATCTCCTTGAGCTGTAGAAGAACAATAGGTTATCTAATCAATGTACAGAAAACAGAACTGAATTAATGCATTTTTGAATTTTGCAGTTTACAGAGAATTCCAGACAAGGAAAGTTAGAAATTAAGGCAGACTGTTAGTATTAATAATAGCCCCACTCTCTGTTTTCTGGAGTGAGTTGCAAAAATTGGGCACATTACTTATTTGCTTATTTATTTTACATTTTGATTACTGGAAATGAGCACTGATCACAGAATGACCAGTTGCAGACTCACTCTTGGTACATTCAAAACAGTAACAATAAAAATGTAACAATTACAGCTAACAATGGAAGCAGTTCAAACATCAGAATCCTTTAAATGTCTTGTAAAACCTTAGTGGCATAAGTCTAATGACCTACAATCAAAAAATGTTTATTGCTGAATAGTGGGGCACTTAAAGCATGGATCATGTGGGCACACACATTTCTCCCTTTCCAAACACCACTGATTTTGCTATATGCATACCGATAGGTCGTCTTGGTAAGTGAATAAAGAAATGTGGCAAGTACTAAAATGTTCAACTGATTTTAGAAAATACTCATTAGAAATGCTACTGTTACAATGCACATCTCACATGACAGCCCTAAATGTTCCATACTTCATAGATTCATTGTGAGTCTATGCATCCCACTTTGGTTTTGTTAACAAATTCTAAAAGCTGGTGACTATAGCTGCCATATCTACCATTCCTAATTTTTTGTCAATTAATAAACTTGATAAATTGCTCAACATCCCCAGTTTTCCAAGTGGAAATGGAAGGTTCCAGAATAAGAATTCAATAATGATCTGTTAGGAGGTCATAGCCTTAACCCTGTGAGTTAGACTGCTAAGATAGAATATTATTCAAGTCTGACTAGTTGTTACATAGCAAATCTCTGCTTATTTTAAAATGTTTTTTCTTTCCATTTCATCTAGATGATCATGTACATCTACATCTGCATTTACTAATTTCATTTTCAGTGATTATAAAATTTTAATCTGAAACCTAAGTGTGCATGTCTAGTAACATTGTGCTTTTACGTTTAATCGCTATAAGAGTGTGTATATAGCAAATCTCTGCTTTTACACTTAATCAGTAGTGGTGTGCTTAACTAGTACCTCTGTGCTGTTACATTTAATCACTAGGCATACCTAGTAACTCTTTGCTCTTAAATTTAATCACTACTAATGTGTGTATCTAGTAAATCTGTGATTTTATATTTAGTCGCTAGAAGTGCACATACCTAGTAAATCTGTGCTTTTACATTTAGTCACTAGAAGTGCACATACCTAGTAAGTCTGTGCTTTTACATTTAGTCACTAGAAGTGCATATACCTAGCAACTCTGCATTTAATCACTAGAAGTGTGCTTACCTAGTAACTCTGTTCTTTTTCTTTTATTCATTAGATTAATTGCAACTCTGTGCTTTTAAATTAAAAAATAGAAATGTTAAGTCTGACTTTTGGAATCAATAAGAATATCCCATGACTGACTGTTTTTTCCTCACTTCATTTCAGGATATTCCAAATAAGCGGAATCCACGTCTAGTGCCATACCACCTCCTGGATGAAAGGACCAAGAAAACTAACCGTGATAGTCTTTGTGAGGCAGTCCGCACTCTTATTGGCTATGGGTATAATATAGAACCTCCAGATCAGGAGACAAGTAAGTAATGTGTTTTACATGGACATATTCACTAAAGGGTTTGGTTTAAACTGGTTATGTTTATTGCTGTTAGTTTTTTACCATTATTTGCATGCAGAAATACCATGAAATAGATAGGATTTATCACATAACTTAGTCTTCTGGGTTTGAAAGAAAATTCCTGGGAATACTTGATAGGTTTTCTTTCCTGGTTAATTAACCAGATTCCTCTTCTGTCATTTTCATTAGTGAGGGCGTTATGGGAAGCATGCAGAATCCTTCTAAAAATAAATAATTGGCTCATGACACGTAGGATGATTTTAATGATGCACTTAAGCCAACAAGCCAGAATCAACTGTCTGTAAACATGTTTCACTGTTATTGGATTGTACCATTATTGTATAAGTGGAAGATCTAGTTTTGTTCTGAAACACTGGGGTGGGTAGCAAATAAGGTGTCACCAAAATGGCAAAGTCCCATAGCAGTTTCATCTAGGCGCATTAGAAATAACCAAGCAAAACATTGAGATATTTTCTACAAACATGCTTGTAGTCCTCACTTTACGAAAGCATTATGTCAGATATGGAGACTTTTTGTTTGGGGTGGGGGTGGATGTCTTCCCACCCACTGGTTGATGAAATGACATATAGGTTATTAGTGATGCACCACGACTAATATGCAAAACTCCACTGATTGTGGATACATTTTATCCTATTTAGGTCTCATCAGTATAAGTAGAAATCCTTGTTATGCTCTGAAACATTCAGCTTTACAAGAAGCCTCTTAAGGTTTACCCCACAGGTGGATGCAAAAAAGATAGAAAGAAAAAAATAAATTCTGATGCTTGCCCATGCGTTATAAGGAATACCAAAAATTGATCCTCAGCTACAACTAAATTAGGTCCTTTTGACTTAATATGCCTTTGCTTCTTTTGTTAGGTGCTCAGGGAGTAACACCCCGTCCAGACAAATTACGTGTTTTCCGTGCTGAGAAGTCATATGCTGTGAAGTCAGGCAAGTGGTACTTTGAGTTTGAAGCTGTCACTATAGGAGAGATGCGGGTGGGCTGGAGCCGTCCTGATGTAAGACCAGACAAAGAGCTAGGAGCAGACGAACAGGCGTATGTATTTAATGGATGTAAGGTAGGTCACTATCCTTGGCACAAGTATATTAACAAACACAGACCCTTTAAGAAATAATGGCACACTAAAACCACTGCCTTATCCATATTCTCACAATGAACAATAATTTTATCATGTTAAGATTTTTACAGGAATAACTAAAGAAAGTTATCTAGTTGTAGAAATGGGCATGCCAGATACACACATATCTGCTATCTGTAATTAATGTGATGTTATTAGCAATGTTGCACACCATGTGTTTAAAACAATTGTACTCCATATAAACAAGGTAATGGAAGAATGGTATAAACAGGTTAAAGTTTGTAATGAAGAGGATCATGGTTCATGCCTGAGAAAATAACTGAGCAGTATTGTGTAATGTTTTCAGATGCATTCAGTTGTTTATAACAAAAGTAAGATAAATAGAGAGATGAAAGAGTCAGATGAAATATAAGACTCCAGACGTCAACTCTGAAAAGAAAAAAAAGTTAAAACAAATCTTGAAAGCCAAACAGCTGATGAGGAAACTGTTGAACATACATCAGATATTTTATCTTGTGTAAGTCTGGATTCTGCTCCCTTTTTTTTTTTTTTTTTTTGGCTTTAATGCCTACTAACAATCAAGATTCTCCCAAATGGAATTGAGCCCACTGGATGTTCATACTGCCTCAGTGGTATATGGGTCTGCACCCACACTGACAGCTTTCCAGAGCTCACAATTCCCTCTTATGAATCCCTGTGACTGGGGTCATCTTAGCACCCCCCCCCCTTTTATGGGAAGCCTAACCACTGTCTCAGGAAATCAGTCGTTTAGTCTGACAGCTGTAGGAATCAAATAGTCGAATCTCCTCAGCAGCATTGGTGGATTACAGCTTCCAGACAAAAATAAGATCCCTTTGGGAACTTCCCCTTCTCTGTATTATTATATAATTTGATTTCTTTCTGTTTTATTTAAAATATATGTGTGTGTGTGTGTGTTAATTTTTTATTTTAATAGACTTGCTATTTACTACGCTGCTGTTAATTCCTCTGAGAATTCTAGCTTACTACTGTACTTTCTGTACCATTCTGAACACTAGGGACTCCCTCATGCATGTAGAGCCACAATTTTAATGTGTCTGTTGTCTCTGTTGTTTATCTGCATCATTTTGAAGTTCAGATAGAAAAATGAAGCATTTTTTCACTTTTTCTTCATTTATATATTTACTACTCGTGTAACATTGCTGTACAAATTTTTATCATTAAATTGTGATTTTTTACTACAGATTACTTAATTTGCATATTATGTGCAGATTGTTAATTTTTGACATGGACATTTTTAAGTAAGTGCTTATTTATGCAGTTTTCCAATGTTTCTGTTTGATTTAAGGGCATATATTTTATTTTGGTAACTATCTGGATAAGTGACTTACTTGGTACTGTCACAATGTGTGCTGTTGTTTACTACACTGTTCAGATTGTAGAACAAGGCTTAGCACATTTTAATCTGTCTCTGATATATTTTGTGCAGTTTAGCCCTATTTGTTATGTGGGAACATAGTTTATCTTTTCTGTTATTGCCATCCTTAATCAACCCTTAGTAGTGTCAGTGTTCTACTCTAACTAGCGCTTTTGTCCCTGACTTGATGGATCCAGACACAGTTGCCCCCACCCCCATCAAATCCACTTGTACTTGAAAAGAAAACCTTATCAAAATTAATGCCTCAGCCTACAGTTTATGAATCTATTGCTACCTAAAGCTGGCTCATAGACCACTTACCTTTTTCCTTGTCGCCCTCTGATGTGAGCCTGCAGCCCTGTATAGTACAGGGATCAGACACATTCTCGGAGGCTGTTCCAATACCTGGTTCAGGTATGAGAGAAACAAACTTTTTAGGTATAGGAGAGGTCCGGAGAAAGAAACCCCTTGCCTGACATAATATTCTATCCCCAGATATTTTGCCTAGTACTTTAGTTCACAGTTGTTGTGTCTTTCGGCTTTTCCCAGTTAGGGGTCGCCACAGCGGAACTCCGGTCCGCTAATGATTGGCAGTAGATTTTTACATGCCGAGTTGCCGGCCCTGACGCACAACCTTCAACGAAGGTACACCCATTCACGCATGTCTCCACAGTAATAAGAAACAAAAACTTCATCCCACTGCAGGCAATCAGGTTATTATCATGCATGTATGTATGTGGCTTCCTTAGCTAAGAGTTACATTCAACTAATCTCAATTATTCTTCTATTCAGAATGACTGTAAGGCTACTTTCTCTAGAAATCAGTCTATCATCATATATTTTGATGGGGACTGTGATGGTGACAATAGTGAACGCACTGGGTCCATCCAGTCTGATTCTTGAGAAAGTGATCAGGTTCAAAAACCCAAACAGGTTATCACCTTTCCACAGATCTACAGTTACAAGTAAGTAGGATTATTGCAACTGTCCTTTCCTTTGTGGTGGGCAATTTTTTAGGACCATGTCCGTGAGAGCTTCTTGGAGGGCCTCATTCAGGCAGCTTTGGGTAGGGGAGGAGTTATTGGCATCTCCCCAGGGACTCACAGTATCCTCCTCCTGCAAATGCATGCTCCCCCCAGAGGGTGGTTTGGTGGGTCAAATGTCTTTCTCCAGGGCACCTACACAATACTTCCCCTCATGTCAGGGACTAAAGCAGTCTGTGTTCTGCTTTGCTACCACCACCACCCCCCTCCCCCAGTGGGCAATGCTGTCTCATCTGCCAACTGCATCAAGTGTCTGAGCTACTAATTAAACTCAGGTCACCTTGGCCATTATCAGAGCTTTAGTTCTCTGTGACTCCAAGCTGTCTTATGACTCTGGAATTTTGCCACAGGGATACTTTAGAAAGATGGCATGTGTTACAGACTAGCATACTTTATATTTGAAAAGTTTTCTTTGAAAATACACATTACACTGAAATTGAAAAAAAATGTCTGCTTCTTGGTAAAATTAAATGGTGGCTTAAATAATGGGAGCAATATTAAAAATGTGTCATCCCATCTCCCTGAAACTCCATAGAGACTTTCTGCTAAAGTACTGGAAACAGTGTGTGTGTGTATGTGTGTGAATTTGCATGTGTGTGTGTGTGTGTGTGTGTGTGTGTGTGTGTGTGTGTGTGTGTGTGTGTGTGTGTGTGTGTGTGTGTGTGTGTGTGTTCAAAGCACAGGCTGGAGCACTGCAGTGCTGTTCTAAATCTGGTCTCTTGACAAAAAATACTTGGGATCATCTGAGAAAAAACAAAGCAAATTCAATCAAAATGGACCTTATTTGGACAAAAACATTTGAAAACCTCTCTGTATCAGGACATCATGGGAAATATGCAGATTTCCCTTGGAAAAAGAAACTTTTTTGTTCATTGTGCTACTGTAATCATGTACAGCAGACAAGAATATCGCTGAAACATTAATTCAAGTCTGTAGGAAATATACCCATCAAAGAACAATTTAACCAAATAAAACCCTATTAATTTTGCAAAATATTTATAGCACAAGCTTATAAGTGAGCTAGCATTAGGATTCATTCTCCTGTTTAGGAGACCTTCTATGGGGAATGCAAAGGCATACTGATGTGTTGCCATTCAGCAAAAGCCACTCTTTGTGCTTCTTATATATCTAGACTTCTGTGCACACGTGCTTTGCAGCGCCCTGCTGGCAGTTTGGTGTTGTTCATGTGTCAGTTTGGTCCTTCACTGCCAAGTTCACTATTCCCTAACCAGTCTGTGAGAGGAAGCTCCCAGTTTGTATAAACACTTGCTGAACCCTAGCACACAGTACTTTGCCTTTTGAGTGCATAGTCTCACATTATTAAACTGAATACATTCTAAAGCATGCAGTTTGTCACGTAAACATACCTCCTAAAACACTTACATAGACATTCATAATTTACAATCCCCCATTTGATGCTATGTAAGCATCACCATCTAGCCTATCATACATTTTCCCAAATTTTAACATGACCATGTTATGGAGTTTCTCAACTTCATCATGAATACTATTTCTTTCTTGAACATCATCAATTATTGCAGGCATATAAAAATTAGGATTTTTGGCACTTGTTTTGGAAGTCATAAGCTTTAAAATACATGCTTTTATTATGAATAACAATAAAAATACAAAAATAATTTATACTGCAATCGTTAGGATCAGTTTGAGTAGACCTCTGCCCCATCCGGAGAAGAGATTGGTTAGCCAAGCCCAAGTAGAGCTATTGGCTTGTTCTGCTTCAGATAGTTTGGAAACCTTTTTTATCAGTTCTAGGTGGCTCTCTATCTCATGTTGGTTATCGGGAATAAACGTACAGCACTCCTCTTGGATTAAAGCACAAGTACCTCCTTTTGTAGCAAGCACAAAGTCAAGGGCTGTAAGGTTTTGAAGGACCACAGCTCTCATGGCAGTTAGTTCATCTGTGACCAGTTCTAATGCTGAGAAGGTAGCATTACTAAGGGCTTCAAGAAGCTTTGAAAGTTTTCTCAGTTCCCAAATTAATTTGACTGCACCATAAGAAAGTATGATACCGGCCCAGGATATGACATCATCTCCCAGATCCATATGGGCCAGTCCTTTGGTGCTAGCAAACTAGGAGCCATAGTCGAGTCCCCAAATCATGTGGACATCCTACAGAAGGGCCTCACTGAGACAGATGCCTGGTGTCAGGGTAATGGCCTCAAGCTCAATGCCAAAAAGGGCATTGTCATCCCCTTTGGTAAAAACTCTGTACCCATGAACTACCACATAAATGGCAGTCTACTTAATGCCAAATGTGTGATAAGAGACCTTGGGACCCAGGTGGACAGTAGTTTCTCCTTTGATAATCACATTGCCACAGTAGTCAGGAAATCCTTCTATGTGGCACACCTCATCACAAAAGGGTTCTCTTCCAGGAAAAAAGAGGTCACTGTTCCCCTCTACTCGGCACTCATTAGACCCATTATTGAGTACAGCTCCTCTTTTGGAATGTACCTCACAAGACATCTGCAGCAGCTGGAAAGGCCACAGAAGTACCTCAGAAAGACGATTACTGGCCTCAAACAGATGCCCTACACTGACCGTCTCAAAAAACTCCAGCTTTACTTTGTAGCATATCGCCTACTCCGAGGAGATCTCTGCCTATCATATAAAGCTATGTTAAACCCAGAGCTGTTGAACATGCTACACCTTAAGAAATCCCAATCCCTCCGAGCTACACACTCTAGGGACCTAAACCTTGTCACCACAATAAACAGGACATGCTAGAGGGATAAATTCTTGTCCCAGAGACTTCCTGTACTCTGGAACAAGCTACCCATCTATGTCAAGCAAAGTTCCTCATTAGCACTCTTCAAGAAAAATCTTGATGAGTGGATGTGAAATAGGAAATACACCCCAGGGATCACTTCTGTGGCTTTGCCCAACAGGGGCACAGGAAATTAACTTTCTTGGGTGGTGTAAGCCAGGGAACCTTGTTGGCTAGGCTTACTTAGGCCCTTGGGCCTATAGTCTAGTACCTACCTATGAATCCTTTAAAAGGAGGTTCTTTTTGGGGTGTGCCATTAACGACATCTAATTTTTTTGCTGTATAAGCTAAACGTCTTAATTTAAATTTGAGTTTTTCCTGGCTATCTTTTAGGCTAGAAACAACAGAATCCTTTTCCCTTTCTTTTGCCTCGGTCATCCAATAATTGAATGCTGCCCAGCATGGTCCAGGGACTTTTTTTCCTTTCTTTTTTCATTTAGCTTGCAAGTTTAGTAAAACATCTCTATTAAAAGTTTCCTGTTTGGGGAAGGCAAGTTTACCATCATCTTTCGTGAGGGAGACCCACTGACAGAAATACAGACAACTGTCCCGGGACACACAAAAGTACATATAACCTGCAGGAGCTCCTTTTTCTGGCTCCTTTAAACTTCCCACACTCGCTCCCATGATCAGTAAAGATCAGTTGTACCTAATTTTTATGGTACAGGAAAAGCGACGGTCAACACCGCAGTATCCCACACTCAGACATGCACACTTATGTTGCCAGATAACTTGGTTAATCCCTCAATCACACATTAGATTCATGCATAAAAATGAAGAGAAACATGCCACTTACTGTTGTACTGAAAGAGGAAAAACGTAACAAAATATAAATATTTAAGGCGCCATACATTTGCTTCGTGTTTTTTTTGTTTTTTTTTCCCCTTGTTCAAACAAGGCAGTGGTGGGGATACTGTAAGAAAAGACAAAATATTGTCATGGGCCCATAAACCAGCACGTTCACCAGCCTTGAGTGACCACAGACACTTTCAGATCAGATCCGAATTGATAGCACCAAGTTGTAAAATAAAAAGACAAAGACTTCCTCTCATTCAGCAACTTTATTACACATGTGCAGGAGCCTCTGGAAAGTACCAGGGTGCCTCCCAGAACAAACAAAGAACACAGCTTATATAGACTATTAATGCTGACACATTAGAAAAGTAGTATTGGACAAATGAGAATTCTGAAAGCATAATTAACCAATAGGGACATTCCCCTTAGCTCTAAGGTAACATGGTACTAACACATCTCTAGGCAGAAAAAAGAAAACCAGACACAATTTCATATATGAGCATGTTTATCACTAAAGGCAGAAAAGATAGCACACAGTACTTTGGCCTTTGAGTGCATAGTCTCACATTCTTAAGCTGAATACATTCTAAAGCATGCAGTTTGTCACGTAGACATACCTCCTAAAACACTTACACAGACCTTCATACTTTACAATAGCATTAGAATATATTTTTTCTAGGTAATTTTTGCCACTATGCCTGCCAACTGTCAGGCCTCTCCCATCAGACTCCAGCTTATTTCATCACCAGTGGTGGGCAGTTCCTGTATCTGCTAGGACAAGAGCCATCTGAAGAGGTCGTCTTCCAGGGAGACATTTGGGGAGGGGTGTGTTTATGTTGCCACTGGCATCCCAACAATGAGAGCATTTCTTGCAAGTCCATAACCCCACTTCTTTGTGAGGGTGTGGAAATGTGCTACCCACATCATGATGGTGGCTTACAATGCCCTCCCCCAGTGAGTGTATGCTCCTGTGGACTTGCTGATGAAGGCTACCAACAGAAGACAGCTTGGCAAGCTATACACCCATCCCTAGGACATTTCCTGCAATGATACCACTCCTACAGGAGATTGTGGCTATGTGCATCCTGCAGTGCCGTACCCCCCACTCCACCCTCACTCCCAGGGATGGGCCTGCCCAGCTTCCCCTACTAGCACCGTCAAGCACCCAAGGCACCAGCTTACATTAGGTTACCTGGGTTATAGTAAGGGAAATCAGGTCACCTGGGTCATAGAAACAGCTTTAGGCTAAGTCTTGTTAATATTGTCATCCACAGCATGTGTGATGATGCATTAGAGTAAACCTTAACCTTAGTTGCATCCACAATAATACACCATAAAGCACATACTTATGAAAGAGCATGTTTACTCTTTAAAAATATATCCTGTGTAGTACTTCATTTTGCTTTATTTCCTCACCCTTAACAGCATATACCTGAATCATGCAAGAAACATTCATGCACCTCAAATTCACCAAGAGTTGACATTCTTGTAAATACATCTTAATAAATATTAATGTTAGAACATTATTTGAATTATTTTTCTACCTTGCCACATTACATTTAATAACATTGAACCATGTGGGAGTTGCATTTAATCCCATCATATATATTTTCCATATTGAAAAGTATATGTTTCTATCCCACTTTAATTCAACCAACATCTTTTCACCTGCTGAGTGCACAGTATAATCAGAAATGCTCATAATTTCCATGCCCTTCTCTAATAATGAGTACAGCTACCATATTCTGCCTACCTTTCATACATAATTGAACTAATTTCAGTTGCTTACATTATGGACAAAAATAACATTTAATTACTACATGATACAGATGAGGCTATTCATCCGGTTCTGTAATTTTTGTTTTGCCATGCTTTCTACCTTGAGTTTTGTGAACTTTTTCCTTCATTTACCCCCACTTCCAGTCAAACTTGCACTGTTAAATAAGGCAGGTCACAGTTGTGTGAGTGTATGTCCCATAATAATAACAATGTATCTTCTGACTCACACAGTATAGTAATCCCGATCTGCTATCCTTGGGAAGTTGCAGCAGCTCTTAAATCAGACCTCTGATTCCTGCCCATATCCCTGGTCTGTCCAGGACTTTGTGTAAGGATACATCATTCAAATGTGTTACTGTCAGTTAACAGCCAGATCTGCAGCCTTTATACTTTTGCTACAAGCTGTAGAATAACCATGTATTTTGTTCACTGAATATGGAAGATACCCACCTCTTTCAATTCCATTGTCATGTACTATGGTATGCTTTCTCAGACTGTAGCTTAATCTCAGTGGATTCTCAAAGCTCATATCAGATGTTGATTTTCTGGAGGGTTCAAATTAATGCCTTTACATCTTCATCACAGGACATATCATATCATTCAGTATTGCTCTCCCAGAAAATACCCTTCATCAGTAGTACCTTTACCAAAACAGAGTAAGGGTACTATGCTATAGTCTGGAACTGGTAAGTATTTCTTCTAGGGATAAGCAACAGTTTTGAATGATTTTGCCATGAAGCCCCAGCATTTGTTATTATGGGAACACAGATGATAGTTATTTCATAATTTTACCTCCTGCCTTAGTGTTTTGTACTTCCCATGATCCACCAGGTCTAGGATGACATCACATATTAGATTACTTCTTTCCAGATTTTGCTTTTTGCAGAGTGCCTGCCACACTTGACATGGAGAGGGAGACGAACATTGATCAGTGTTCTGTAGCTTCATAAAACTTACATTGGTAACAAAAAGTGGTTGTCTTGTATTTCAACTTTTAGCTGTCTTTTTCCTTCACATAGATCCATCATTCTTTGACAGCCTTCATCTGATTGTGCATCATTTTTTAAAAACATTAATTAAATTTCTACTTTTGATTATACTGTTTCTTCTGCAGATGTGCTTTACAGATGTTTTCCCAAGTGAGCTCCACCCTCTTGGTATTCTCCTGACAAGGCATTCCTTTGGCCTCCCTGCCTTATACACAATGTAATCCAACTTGTTAATAAAATAAAAGAAATGTATAACTCTTACTACTTAAGTTGATCATATTTATAAGACTTCTCATCTCCAGCTTTTGAACTATAGTGCCTTACTTTGATAAATTATTTTTATTTTTTCAAAATGTGTTTCGTATCCATTGTGCAAAGTGAATGTCATTTTCTATATTTTGTATTAGGACAAGCATTTCACATAAATTAAGTCATCCATGTTATTTCATTTTAAGCATACCTACACTGTGCATTTGCATTTCCTATTTTTGTTGAACCTTGCATAGAGCTGGTTCATATTTTTGAACAACTAACTTTGTTATAGTCATCACAGTTTAAGTTGCAGGCTGCAGTAGAAAGCTGATGAGTATGTAACATATTTTGTCTTGTCAGCTGGTATGCCACTTGACAGAATGTGAGCATGACTGCAGTCATGTCTAAGGATCTTTCTTTACGGATGCTAGAAGAGTTTCTCTGGTATCCTACCCAGATTTACTGCATCAGACTAAATCCATGTAACATGAATGAAAAGGAAGCAGTAGCTCTAAGAAAATGCAAACAAATAAGTTTGTACATTTATTTCCTGATATGCAGTGGCTCCCTTCACGTCAAGCTTATAGACATGTTCTGCTGTTCGACACACTTACTTGGTACACCAAAGTAGAATCGAACACTTGGCAAATGGTTCCATCTATGTCATACGTCCTTGCCTGGATCCTGTATGATGATGAAGATATAGAATCGATAAAATGCATGTAATTCACAGAGAAAATAATCTGTATCGTGCTATATTGAAGTCTTCAATGACCTGAAAGTGACAGATATCAGAATATTTCATTCACAAAACCCTTCAAGACAATGGTACAATACTGAGTAAGGTCATAGCATGCATAAAGATTGTGACTGCTTGCATGTGAAAAGTTGTAGTCTTGTATTTTGTGACAATATGTGCTACAGATAATTAAATCTATATTTCTTTCTTAACAAAATAAAGAAGAAATTGAAAAGTAATTTTAAAATAAGTAAACAAATGTAAATATGCATAATGATGTATGGGCCCTTTGTCCTCTAATACTAATAAACTGGTAATATATTGCCATCTCATTAGCTTACTGAAAATATACTTTGTTTTTAGCACATCTAAATGTGAGATTAACCAATCTGCTATGTGGGCTGATGTTATTTACTGTTCAGAATAGACAGTGATGGCATAAAGTACATAATTTGCCACTGTGACTTTCTTAAGCTATGTGTGTGTGTGTGCATCATGTAATTGGTATTCATATTAGATCTGTATAAAAATGATTTCACTATGTCTCCTTCATTTAAGCTTGTATCTTGTGATAAATATGAGTAAACACTTTCCCTGCACCACATCTCAGGAATTGTTCCTTGGACTGCTCCTTTTTTGGCATTTACTTCTCTGAAGTCAAGGCCAATATTAACAGTTTCTGGAAGACTACATTTGCACATGATTGCAGATTAGGAACTGTCATTGAATCCCACACTGACACAATGTTCTCTAAGAAGCGAAGACACAGACAAACAACTGGTGTCAGAGTCACGGACTGAAACTAAATGCCAAGAAATGCATAATAGTATCCTTCGGGAAGTCATCCACCACTGGTAACTATCATATTGACAACATACCCCTTAGAGTTGACTTTAGTAGTCAGGGACTTAGGGACACACATAGACAGTAATCTAGCCTTTAACCATCATGTGTTTACAGTAGTGAGGAAATCATTTTATGTTGCACAACTTATAAACAAAGGTATAGCATCTAGGTCCATGAAAGTCATTGTTCCACTGTATACGGCATTCATCAGACCTGTCATTGAGTACAATGCCCCTCCCTTTGGTATGTGCCTAACCAGGTATATTCAACATGTCCACAGAGGTTCCTCACTAACAGAATATAGGGCGTAAGTAAATTACCCTATGCAGACCAACTCTAGGCCCTATCCCTGTATTCAGTGTCCTAGAGGCTGTTGAAGGGAAATCTATGCCTAGCATACAGGGCATTGTCAGACCCCACTGTGCTGGAACTCTTGCATATACACAAAACAAACAGCACCAGAATTACCCATTCTAAAGACTTAAACCTTGCCTGTGATATAAATAGGACTTGTTGGAGAGACAGGTGTGTATTCCAGAGACTACCCCATCTCTGGAACAGACTCCCATCCATGTGAAGCAGAGTTCCTCCCTAACCCAATTCAAGTGTAACTTGACAGCTGGATGGGGAACAGGGCATTCATCCTTGGTTTGGCACCTATATCTCGTTTGGCACCTATAGCTCTAATGGACACTGGCAACCTGTAAATGGTTCGTCTCCCAGGCCTCTGCTTGTAAACCAGAACTTGTCAGAAAGTTGGGATGCCTGGCTAGGCTTGAGAAGGCCTTTGTAGTCATTAGCCTAGTAAATACCTATGACCCTCTGAAGATATACTTGAGCTATGTGGCACACATACATTTTTTTTTTTTTGCATGGAGGAGAACACACCAAGCTCCTTGTATAGAAGACTTTGCCCCCCAACACCTATTCTCACTGCAAGGTCACTATACCTCAGACAGAGTAATCATTGAAGGGCTGTGTAAAACCTGTTTCACTCTTTCTGAGAGGCTACAGGATCGGACCACCACAAAAGAGCAACACAAAAGCACTCTGACTTTGATGTACATGAATCAGGAAACTAGTCTGAGCTGTTGCTAACTCAAACCGTTATGACCACACAATTCTGATGTCAGCCTGGATGATCCAAGCAAGTGACTGTAAGCCTTAAGAAATACTGGTGCTGTCCTCTTTGCTTTGTAAACAAACACTGAATGGCTAAGGAAGTATGTCAGAAATTCAGGTTAGGGTAAATATTCTAAAGTGAAATCTTTAAATCACAACTTATCAAACACTTTCTTTTAAAAGAGCTTTCTACTGAAAGTATAAAGCAGCAACATTGCTTTATGGCAAGTTCTTTTTAATAAATCTTAAAATGTAAAAACGGGCAAATCTGTTTTAAATTGTTGGTCATTTTCTGAACTCCCAGTATGGGAAGTTGCATCACCTACTAAATGTTATAATTATCTTCAAGTGAACCCCATTGGAAAGGGGAATGCTAAAGTCTTGAAAAAAAACAAAATGACCTTTTGACAATTTCTCACACAAGTGAGCATTTAATGAACAGTACCATTATACTGAAGTGTTCAGCCAGTTCTAAGTAGTGTATTTCAAAAAGGCCTGACTTTTATAAGAGACAAATTATTTAATGTGTATTTCGACTTTTCTTTTTGTTTCAGATTGATCAATTGCAACAATATGAAGTAGAGTAGTCTCTCTGTCTTTGTCTGTCTGTCTCTCTCTCTCTCTCACACACACTTGCATATCTACAACGCTCAACAAATTGCATTAATCACTGATCGTATTGCATTCAGAAATATTTATCTGTTTACTATGCATTTTCGTATTCCTCTCTGTGTTGGTTCTTTTGCAGCTGCCATAATGTTCTTTCCATTCGTATGCATTATGCTCTGTATCATATTAGTGGTATTTATAAATGGCTGAGATTTTAACACTTAAGTTCTAAGTGTGGGCTATATATTTTTTTTCAATTAATTAAGTCATCTTTGGCCTGTCATTATCTTTTTGAATTATTGAACCGTCTGTAACCAATTTAAAATGTCTTTAATAAGTTATCACATTCCCTTTGGTCTGCTTAAGAACATCACTAAGCATGTATTAGGTCAGCAAACAGAGCCTGTACTTTTGTGGTAGTTTGTAATTTCACTGAAGAACTAAAGCAGAATGGCTGAGTCATTTAATCTTGCTTTGCTTTCATTTTAATATTCCTGTTTTATTTTGCATCAGGCTCAGCGCTGGCACCTTGGCAGTGAGCCCTTTGGACGAACATGGCAGTCTGGCGATGTGGTCGGGTGTATGATTGATTTAAGAGAGCAAGAAATGAACATAACGTTTACACTGAATGGGGAGATGCTGATTAGTGACTCGGGCTCAGAGCTTGCCTTTAAAGACATTGAAGCTGGAGAAGGTAAGTCACTGGACGTAACTGAACAGATTTATTCCAGTAGTGTTAGTTAAAAGTCTGAATGGTAGGTGTTCTGTGGTACACTTTCTGATCACAGACCACAAAGTAATATTTCATTCAGTTATCTTTTCTTAACTACTAGGTAAAAGGCTGGTCCATTAAACCTTATTGGCCATGAATCAGGCCACAAGGGCAAGGGTAAATAGAATATATCTGTGCATGTGATTGTGTATGTGTGTATAGCTATATCTATCTATATCTATGTACAAGCAAAAATAAATAAATAAAATACCAAGTTCTCAAAAATTTAATCTTGTAGCATGTTTAATTAAGGAAAATCATTCAGGTATGAACTTTATTTAAAAATATTCTACCCAGTACTGAAAGATTGAGGCAATGTCTGTTTTGTGCTAATTAAGTATTTTATTATGAATTTTCTATATCTAACAAATATATCTCAAGTTGTGAATGGCACTCCAAACCAAATTGTTTTAGTTACAGTGTATAGTTTAATATTTTGTGTACCATCACATCATTTTCTTTTTCTTTTGTGGGTTACTCTTATAACTTGTGGCCCCAAATTCAAAAGACTTGCTCTCTCACTGAGTAAATGACCACTTACACATAGAGCAGGTGTTTCGGAATATGGTGCCAGATGTAAGACTGTTCATAAACAAGCCTTACACTGAAGTACTTCCGTTACACTGAGAAGTCTTTTGCAATCAGGGCAGACTTGCACTGAGATCAACTCTTTTGGATCTGGTCCATGATAAACTGTACCCCTCTCCTAACTTAAAGAAACTTTGAACAGAAACGGCTACATTAAATAACATTAAAACAAATCATTTGCATAAGCTACTAGTTTATATCCCTTGTTATTTTCTTTGCCAGGTAACTATCTTTGTGTTCTTGAATATTTTTGGCTGACAAACAACGACCACACGAAACTGAGAACCAGAAGAAAATAAATAATTCTAATAAATGTTTTAAAATAACATAAAAGTTAGGTGTAATGGCACCCAAAAAAACTTATGTTAAAATATAAAGAAAAAGAACGTAATTTTAAATAGCTAACTATACTTAAACTGTCGTTAAGGCCAGGGGGTGTATGGGCATTTCCTTATTTATTTTCTTTGTTGACTTTTATAGATGTTAGTTTGTTGTGAGATATAATTTTTTTTAGAGACTGGATGTGTATCACCTTGAATAGTGTATACAGGCTTAGAAAGTTTAAGATGGGATTTTTCCTGAATGATGCCATTTGTAGTAATGCTTTTACTGGCTCTAGCAGCCATGTAGTTTTTAAACATGATATTTAACACATTTACAAGGTTTTTTTATTCATTCTGAAGAAGTCAACAGTTATATACTGACAAAAGCGCTAAATAAAGGTTTTTCTTGGGTGGCTGGTTCATGTTGGTGCTTTTCCTGGCTTTTGTTTTTTTAGTAGTTTTCTTGAATATTTTTCATGGCATGGTTTAAGACTAATATAAATATTTTGAGGGGCAGGATAGGGAACAACCCTGCCCCACCCTAAAACTTTTATCAAACTATATTATTATTTACATTATTTATACAAATGAAATATTTGGTGCAGTGAAAAAAATAAGGGTATAATATTGCCAAGATCTTTAATAAGGTTGATTTTTTTTACTCGCATAGCTATAAATTCCGTATCCATTTTATCAGAAGTCTTGTTTTCCTCTATTGAACAGAAGGCTGTATCTGAATCTATATTGATTTAGTTATTTTGAATAAATAACACAGTAGCTTGAAGTATGTAATTAGGTATATTAATGTTTTACCGGTTGGGTGGGCGTTCAAAAGACATGCATAAATGGGCATGCCTTCAATGAAGGTTGAATATTGAGCTGGCACCTCGGCGTTCATGAAAATCTACTGCCAATCATTAGCGGACCGGAGTTCCTCTGTGGCGACCCCTAACCGGGAAAAGCCGAAAGACAAACAAACTATGTTTTACCAGACACAAAACCAGACTGTCAGGTATGTACATATGAAGGTATACACTGTAAAAGAAAATGTTTCTTTTCTAAATGCTGTTTATTCCCCTGTTGTTTGATGACCATCAGCTCTCCTTCCCTTTCTTAGGAGTCATCATACAGACAACCTTCACAGGTTTTGTAGTAATTATGTACAGAAATAAGCCAGTTACAGAAAATATCTGTTACAAAAATGTGTCAGAAATAACTAATCATTAGGGTACAGAAATGACTCAATAGTTGTAAGATATAGACTTACAGCAATAGCTGCCATTAGGCACCCACAAAACCAGCAACTGCAGAGGGCCTCAGATTACCTGTGGCTGAAAGGGGGCCTCACCAACACTGTTGCATGTCTTAAAATATAATAAAAACAATAATAGTTCAATGAGCACAAAGTGTGTCTCAACAATGGAACTGCTACTCATTCCTTCCACAGCTAGTATGCATATCCTCCACCTACATATACTTGTGTACACAGCATCCTGCTCTTATATTCATTACATTACAGGAGCTAGTTCCTGGCTATTTAGCTGTGCATACATCTTCCTTTTTTATCAATTTGATTTCCTGGCTCTCCAGAAGAAATGTGGCAGTTAACTTCATGGTGCACATTCCTTACCTCCTCAAAATACAGGGTTATACACCTGCAGTAAAGACATTGTTTGTTTTCTGTATACAGGCATTTTTTCTTCTTAAGCTGAGATTTCTTAATTGCATGATTATACAAAAAAGTTATTGAGTACATTTTGCATTAGCTGACTACAGTTCTTTTACAGTTTTTTTTTCTTTCAGAAATTTTCAAGGAATATTTCAGAAAGCCACGGGATCCTGAACCACAGGGCAAGGTTAGCTTCCTTATTAAATAACCGAACATTCAGAATTTCTAATGTGTCTTTATCTACAGCTTAATGTCGAAAAGGCCAAATTCCGAAGACACGGAACAGCGATTTTATTCCTAGGGAAAAAAAAATTGCTGGTCCGCAAACAAACAAAAACAAAAAAAAAAAAAAACACAAAATAAACTGGGGGGCTTCACCCCCCACATACCCCTACTTAAATATATCAACTCTGAGATCGCACCACAGTGGAGGAAATGGCAAAGTCCTGAAAACGTCCCACTGATTTTTTTTCCCCCTAGGAAAAAAAATCACTGTTCCGTGTCTTAGGGATTTGGCCTTTTCGATATTAGGCTGTCAATAACGCAACTTTCGAAATTCTGAATGTTGGCATAAATAAATAGGGACCCCAAGGAGAGGAGGGGTGAGCACCCCCCCCCCACACACACACACACACATTCACTCTCACTTTCCACAGACTTGTTGGTTGTGACCTTGGCTGATTCCTCAGGTAACTCAACTAAAATAAAAAATAGAGAGAAACACATTCAAATACTAGAGCAAAAAGCAAAGAAACAAACTTGTTTTAAATGAAACAAGCTTGTATCTCTATTTTCTACTACAGTAGCTTAATAACTATGTTCTGTTAAAGGCGGACGCCCTTAAACATATGTATATGTAGGTAGCCGGGGGTGCGCAAAGACATTTAAAAATATGGATAATCTAATGAGATACTCACCCTCAGGCAGACCAAAACATGACTCAGCTTCTCTCAACTGTTTTTTGCATTTTAACAGTGCATGTCGATTTTTCAGCTTTGTCAGGTTGACGTACTGCCTTAATGATTTTTTTTATTTTTTTGGAGTTCATGGTTAGGCTAAAGCAGCCAATCAGGTTTGGAAACCTCATTCATCCTAGACTTGCATGCAGTGTAGGCCCAACTTTTATTTATCCACTTCTTCACTCATCCTGTAGTCCAGGTAGCATGTACTTCATTGGTATATAATAAGTAAAAGGAAAAGTATAGAGCCACAAGGAGTGCTTAATCTGTTTCACATCATTGCATATTCTAAATGCAGAACATGCTTTTTTTCTGCTTACAGCTTATGTCAAAAACAAACTTACCACCAAAACTGGTTGTTCCTATCATTCTGTGGCAGCGGTAATGTCAATAGCTCTATTCTTTTTTTTTTTCAAAACAAGTTTATTGTTTTAACATATAAGAGAAATATCATAACAATTTTATACAAATAATTAAAAATAGGTATCATTATAATATTCAACAAAACAACTAAAGTATTTACAAAGACATCCACTACAATCAGATCAATTAATTAAACTAAAATACTGTGCTATTGAAATTAGAATTTTTTTAACAAATTTTGTAAATTATCCCATACAATAAAATGTGATGTTTTTCTAGTTGTTCTCATTCTAATTGTGCTTATTTCCATATGACACATTATATTCATAACATTTTTAAATTCATTGAACGAAGGAGGTGTATCTGAAATCCACTTTCTAGTTATTATTTTCCTAGCCACTGCTAGGATAGACCATAACAAGGGAAGCTTAATCTTTTAACACATTGAGGTACAGGTGTGTTGAATAATATAAGAGACTTAGAAATAATGAAATTATCTGTAAAGAGCCTGCAAAAATTCATTAATTGACTTCCAGTATTCTTTCAACTTCATACAGTCATAAAACATATGAGCCCAGTCAGCATTAATTTCTACATTACATCTCTTACATAGATTATCTTTATTATTAATTTTATTCATCATCAAAGGTGTATAAAAAGATCTATGTAAAAATTTCCATGTATAAAGTCTCCAGACAATGGAAGATGTAGTTCTATAAGCAGATTCTAATATATATTGTTTATCTTGTTGAGTTGGTGGGTCCCCATTAATAGAGGTGAAATAATTCCAGTATGAATCTACATTGTAAAAAGATGTTCTTCATTCCACATTGCTGCAGTCCTAACTATTGGGTAGTCCGCTGTCCAGTCGGCCCGAATACCAAAGTATATGGCTGACGTCGGTCAGGGCGCATTAGACTGACGTCAGTACGTCAGGGTACTAATGCGCATGACCGACGTCATATCTTCAGTCTTTTTTGCCGCATGGTCCGATGCAGAAGCAATTTTGCGAGTGCAGGTTGGCGTTCTGAAAGTTTCTGAAGTCAGAGTTTCAGACCGAATCAAAGTTGGCTAAGTACCCGTTGGGAATATTTTGTTTTTTTCTTGCCTCAGTATTTAACCGGATGTCAGAAAAAGTGAATAACTGTATTTCTTGTGGGAAACAGATACCTCATAGGGATTGCCATACTTTGTGTATACCTTGTTTAGGGCCTGAGCACGACGTTGTTGGATGCCGCTCTTGTGCTAGATTTAACAAACGCACTATTAAGGGAAGGTTAGACTGTGCCAGGTTAGTTTTTGGGAAGCGTTGTAATTATAAAATGCCGTCGGATCCTCCGACGCCGGCTTCGGCCAAAAAGCGCAAGGACAAAGCAGCAAAGCCTAGAGTGGAAGAACCGACAGTCCCAGACGTCGGTTCTTTAGAAGGCTCAGTGGAGCCGGAGGTTCTGCCAGGAGTTTCTTTGGAGTCTCAGGGAGAGACTTTACTGTTACAGGATGTATCCTCTCAGGAAGTAGGCCAGGCTGAGGGGGCTTCTCAGGTGGCTGTTCTTCCCTCTCTTCCTAAGGTGGTTAGAGCCTCCCCTTCTGTTTCTAAGGCTTCTTTGAGAGGCAGGCCAAGTTTAGCTTCAGTGGGGGTTTCTCCTAGTGCTTCAGGATCTGTGCCTAAGAAACATATGCTTAAAATGGCAGAGGATTTGATTACTATGATTAGAGGTTCTATGCCCCCTCCTGATAAGAGGCCTAGGGTGGAACCTGAGTTTGAGAGTTTTGAGCAATGTTCGGTGGCTTCTGAGTCTTCGGCTGAAGACTTGCAGGAGTATCCTCCTTATTCTGATTCTGATGTGGATGATTCTACTCCTTCAGCTTCTCCTCCTGAGGATTTTTCATTTTCAGAGACTCTGCATTCCATGAGGGAGCATTTTAAATGGGAAGGTCAAGATTTCTCTGATTCCAGGAAGAGGCTTAGGGAATTCTTGTTTTACCCCAGCATAGGCCTTTAGCTATACCTCCTGTTCTGAATGTAGTGGAAGATGTTTTGCAGAGGCTTCACTGAATCCTGATTCTTTGCCTCCTGCCCCAGTTAAACCGGATAGGTACTATAGGGTGCCTGAAGCTCATAAGTATCTTTTAAGAGTCCTAGGGCAGACCCGAAACTGTCTCTCAGGGGCCTAAAGGTGTGAAGGCCTCTGTTGTTAAAAATCCTGTCCCTCCTGATAAAGAGGCAAGGGCTTTGGATAGATGGGGAAAGAAAGTGTATACTTCTTCCACTTTAGCCATGAGGGCGTTGAATTGTCAGTTTCACATGTTAAAATATCAGAATTATCTCCTTTCACAATTGAAATCTAAGGTGGATGCTCTGGCGGAAGGTATTGAGTGTAAAGAGTTGCAGGATTTAGTTCATGTGTCTGAACAGGTGGGTAAACATTCCTTGCAGTGTGGTTTTGATGCTGTGCAGGCCTCCTCGAGGGTGGCTGCCACTGGTTCTGTTCTTCGTAGGCACGCCTGGTTGAGAGATCAGAATTTAGCTGAGCATGTTAAAACAAGGATTTTGGATGCTCCTTTACAGTCTGATGTGTTGTTTGGTTCGCCTGTGGAAGCAGTTTTAAAGAAAATGGAGGACAAGGCTAAGTCTATGCAAACTGTTAAGGATTTTTTGCAGGTGCAGCCTCCGAAGTTTAGTAGAAATTGGCCTACTAAGGGATGGACTTATCCTGCTTATGATTCCCAGTCTAGGGGTAGGTCTAGACGTGGTAGGGGCAGAGCTCAAGGTTCTTTTAGGCCTAGGACAGGGAGTTCCCCTGCTCAGACTTCTGGGGAGGGCAGGGGTCAGTCCTTTCGTAAGCAGACCCAATGACTTGCCTTTTCAGCTGCCAGTTCATTCTCGCCTGGCAGCACCTTTGGGAGGAAGGCTGTCTCTTTTCAAAGAAAATTGGGATTTAATTACCCAAGACAGATGGGTTCTGGATATCATTCACCACGGTTACAGGTTTTATTTCCATACCTTGCCTCCTTTCAAAGGCATGCCAGACATTCCTCCTCTACAAAGAAAAGAGGCTCACAAGCAAATTTCTCTGTTGCTCCAAATAGGGGCCATTCAGCCAGTTCCTGTGCCAGAAAGGGGCCTAGGATTTTATTCTCGCCTGTTCCTAGTACCGAAGAAGGGGAACACGTGGAGACCAATTTTGGATTTATCTACCCTCAACACTTATCTGGACATTCCCAAGTTCAAAATGTTGACGTTACAACAGCTTTTACCTCTGCTGGGCAAAGATCACTGGATGGTAACTTTAGATCTCAAGGAAGCTTACCTTCATGTGCCTATAAGACTAAGTTGCAGGAAGTATCTGCGTTTTCGAGCTGGAAATTCTCATTATCAGTTCTCTGCATTGCCCTTTGGCTTATCCACTGCGCCCAGAGTATTCACAAAGGTTCTGGCTCCAGTGATAGCTTACTTCAGGCTAAAAGGAATTCAAATCTATCCTTACTTGGACGACTGCCTGATTCTAGCTCAAGAAAAGGAAGACCTTCTACAGCATTTGGATTATGTCATAGCAGTGCTAAGATGCCTAGGGTATTCTGTGAACGAAATAAAGTCCAGTCTAGTACCCTCTCAAGACATGTGCTTTCTGGGTGTGAGACTGAATACAGCAGCCCAGATGGCCTTTTTAACCCCGGACAAACAAAAGAATCTTTCCAGTTACTTCCATCAACTATCTCTTCAGTCCGGGCTGACTGCAAGGACAGTCCTTCAAGCCTTAGGGTTCATGGCATCTTGTATTCTGGTGCTTCCCAATGCCAAACTGCATATGAGGAAGCTGCAATGGTATCTCAAAATGTATGGACACAGCACTGCCAGGATTTGGACACTGTCATTCAAATAATACCTTGCATTCAAAAGGAATTTTTGTGGTGGGCTCAGGAATGTCACCTAAACAAGGGACTCTCTGTGACCCGGCCAGAGGCGAGTCAGATTCTAACGACAGATGCCTCAGACATTGCTTGGGAGCTCATCTAAATGGAAAATGGATACAAGACAAGTGGCCTGCCAGACTACAGCATCTACATATCAACATGAAAGAGATGTTAGCAGTCCAGTTTGCATTAATGGCTTTCAAGGAGTTACTTCTTCCAGGGCAGGTGTTGATTCTAACAGACAACACAACTGTCATGTGGTACATCAACAAACAAGGGGGAACACATTCTTACCCATTGTGCAGGCAAGCAATGATTTTATGGGAGACTGCGCTCAGCTTGCAACTAACTCTTCAGGCAAGGTTTCTGCCGGGAGCACAGAACTCCTTAGCAGATGTGTTAAGCAGACAAATCATGGATCCCCACGAGTGGAAACTGGATCTTCATGTATTTCAAAAATTGACAGTGTCATGGGGAACTCCAGACATAGATCCACTACACCACCAGCTGCCAAAGTTTTGCACAAAGAGGTTTCATCACACAGCTTGGAAAGTGGATGCTCTTTCTTTCAGTTGGAAAAATCTTCATGTGTATGCTTTTCCACCTCTGCCTCTTCTTCCAAAGGTGCTTCTAAAGGTCAGACAAGACAAGCCAAGGATGATTTTAATAGCTCCAGATTGGCCTCGGCAGCACTGGTACCCATTACTGAGGAGTCTGGTAAGGAAGCCTCCATGGCCTTTACCCTTGATTCCACACCTGTTGTCTCAGAGGGACGGTCACCTGCTCAATGTCAAGCTTCACTCTCTTCATCTAACAGCTTGGCATATTCTGTTTTGAAAGACAGCAGGTCTCAACTTCCTCAACAAGTTTTAAATGTGATTATGGAAGCCAGAAGACCTAGTACACGGAAAGTGTACGCAGAAAAATGGAAGAGATTTTTATTTTGGAGTGCAGCAAACAATTTGGAGATTTCTGAGCCTAATTTGAGTGTGGCTCTTCAATATCTTACTGAGTTATTGGACAAAGGTTTGTCTTTCTCTTCCATTAAGATTCATGCTGCAGCAATTTCAGCTCACTATGATTGTGACCCACCATTGTTTTCGCATCCTTTGTTCAAGCAATTTCTTAGAGGGCCAAAGAATATAAGACCCCCACGTAGAGCTCCTACTCCTGCTTGGGATCTCAATTTTGTGTTGGAGAAACTTACTCTACAACCTTTTGAGCCTCGGCTACTGCTGAATTGAAATACTTGTCATGGAAGACTGCTTTTTGTTGGCCATTACTTCTGCAAGAAGGGTTTCTGAGTTGCAGGCCCTTATGGCGGTAGAGCCTTTTTGATTTTTCATAAGGATAGGGTATCTTTACGTACTAATCCTTCCTTTATGCCTAAGGTGGTTTCTAGTGTGGCTTTAAACCAAACTATTCATTTGCCTACTTTTATGCAGATCCCCAAAATAAAGGGAAAAGATTTTGCACACTTTAGATGTACACAGGCAATTGCGTTATTATTTGAGCAGGACTAAGGATTTTAGGCAGTCTCAGCAGTTGTTTGTTTCTTTTGCTTTGAGTTCGCAGGGCAAGCCTGTGTCAAAACAAACTATTTCTAGGTGGATTGGGTTTTGCATTGCATTTTGTTATTCCCATCATGGCAAGGAGATTCCAGCTGGGATTAGGCCTCATTCCACTAGGGCTACTGCCACTTCAACAGCATTTCTAAGGGGGGTGGCAACTAAGGATATTTTGGAGGCAGCTACTTGGAGTTCAGTGCATACTTTCTCTAAGCATTATCACCTTCCTCTCTACTCTAAGTCTAGGGCTGGTTTTGCCACTGCTATTTTGCAAGGCATGTTGTCAGTTCCTGCTTCCTTATGATTTGCCAGCCTCCCTTACCTCTGCTTTGGGATTCTACCCAATAGTTAGGACTGCAGCAATGTGGAATGAAGAACATAGTACAGTTTTGTACCTACCATAAATGTAGATGTTCGAGGATCCACATTGCTGCAGTCCAATTTACCCTCCCACCTTCCCCTCTGTGTTTAGGGGTGGTTGTGTAGGTGAGGTTATATTCTGGTACTTTTGTATATATTGTACATATTTTTGGCGCAGGTATGTTTGGAGTTTTTGGTTTTGGCCTTATCTTTTCAGGGTCTTCTGACATCTGGGGCAAGAAAAGACTGAAGATATGACGTCAGTCATGCGCATTAGTACCCTGACGTACTGACGTCAGTCTAATGCGCCCTGACCGACGTCAGCCATATACTTTGGTATTCGGGCCGACTGGACAGCGGACTACCCAATAGTTAGGACTGCAGCAATGTGGATCCTCGAACATCTACATTTATGGTAGGTACAAAACTGTACTTTTCTTGTCTGATAATTTTATGTATATATGAAAGTTTACCTTTATCAGAAACTTTATGCTGTAAATTTATTATCAAGTAATCAATCAGTTTTGGAATAGATTCTTTAACTGTTATAGACATTAGATCTATTCTATCAATGAGATGTTGTCTAAAGATCTGAACCTCTAACCAGCAAGTTTCTCTTAGATCAAATTCTTGTTTTAAGAAATCTAGATTTTTAACTTTATTATCAGATATCAGCTGATACCAGTACTTTAGATTATTATCTATAGCTAAATGAGCTCCTTCAGAAGTAGATGACATAAGCATACCCTGGGTATAAATTATAGGGAATACAATAAAATTCCATTCCCTATGCTTAGGGTGCATGAATATAAAGTTACGATAACTAATAATAATATTTAATGGGTAACAGACCATATGTTTAGGTGTAATAGGTGAAGTACAAAATTCCTTTAGCAACCACAACATGGAGTTATAATCATATTTTTATGTGTTAAGGAGATTTTGATGAAGTGCATACTAATTAGCTCCCAATAATCTTTCCATTTTGCGACATATGACTGATCTATTAATAAAGTAATAACTTTTATAATAGAAGAGATAATATATAAATTAAAGTCTGGAAAAGAAATACCCCCTTGAGACCAGCTATTAGTATGTTTCTTTAATGCAATCCTATCTATTAGGTGCCCATAAGAAATTTAACATTAGTGTATTCAGTTTCTTGATAGTTATTTTTGTAGGTGAAAGTATTATTGATTGTATTAAGTATAAAATCTTGGGGAATATTATCATTTTAATAATTGTAAGTCTCTCCTCCATAGTAAAAAACATATTATTCCAGGTATTAAAAAGATTTTGTATATTAAGAAAACAGGTATTATAGTTATTATATATAATAGATTTAATATCTTTAGATAGTATTATACCTAAATAAGTTATCTGACCTGAGTTGGGTACATATTTAGTAAAATCACTAATGAGAGTATTTTTTCGTGTATATATAGGTAGTATTTTAGTTTTTCTTCATTGAATATTAAACCAGAAATACTTTTAAAATTCATCATTTTATCAAATAAAGACTGCATAGAAGAATTAGATCCTGCTGATGTAATTAGAACATCATCTGCAAAAAGTTGAATTTTTGATGTTGTATTTTCTTCTATTTCAAAACCCTCTATGTCAGTACTGTTTCTAATCAAATTAGCCCAAGGCTCCATTACTAAAGTGAATAATAGTGGAGAAAGTGGACATCCTTGCTTTGTACCTTTAAGAATGGGTATTTTTTGTGAAACATATGTTCCTACCTTAATATAAGCCAGCGTTCCTTTGTATAAATGGTCAATTAAATTTACAAATGCATCGGAGAAATTTGTGCATTTCAGTAAGGTAAACAGATAGTCCCAACTTACTGAATCAAATGCTGAACCTATATCAAGACTAATAAGTGTTAAATCTTTCTTTTTCCTATTTGCAAAATCAATTAATGTTAAAGTTCTTCTTATATTATCAAAAGTATTTCTATTTACAACGGAGCCCGTCTGATCTATGTCTATAATGCCGGGGATAATTGTCTTCAATCTATCAGCAAAAATACTCATAAACATTTTATAATCAACATTAAGTAATGAGATGGGTCGATATGAAGAACATCTAGTTGGATCTTTATTAGGTTTTAAAATTGGTGAAATAAATGTATATTGCCAAGATGGGGGGGTTATTAACTCAGTTTGGGCCAGAATAAAAACCTTATGTATTAATGAATATGTAGTTTTAGAAAGGATTTTATATATCTCTGGTATAATACCATCATTACCCGGTGCTTTGTTTGATTTAAGCTTATTTATTTGTGTAATAACTTCTGTATATGAAATACTCTTGTCCAATAGTTTAATCTGTTGTTTATTAAGCTTTTTATTCATGTTTGTGGTTATAAACTCCTTTATTTTATCTTTAGGTTCCATGTTAATGTTGTTATGGTTAATCTTGTGAAAGTGATTTCTAAATTCATCCAGTATTTCTGGTATACTAGAAACATTCTTCTTTTTCCTTAGAGAAAAGATTTCTTTGATATGGTTTTGTTTATTCAATCTTTTTGTTTTATTTTTAAGTCTATGTAAGTATTTGGGGCTTATTGAATAAGACAAAACTTGTATTTCTCTAAAGTTATTTTAACTTTATGAGTTAAAATTTCTTTGTATTTCTCATTTAGTTTGTTTATTTCTTCAATAACTTTCTTGTCCATAATATTTTCTTTATTATTATGTTTATAAGAGTCTAGTTTACTTTGAATATCTAACAATTCCTTATCCCAAGATTTCCTTTTGTTATTATACCATCTGATACTTTGTCCATATAGATATGATTTTAAGGCATCCCAAACATAGACAATGGAGACTTCAGGAGTATTATTTATGTCTAGAAAATGTTGTACTTCTGAAAGTATATATTCTTTATAGTCTTTTAGCTGAGTTAAGTATGCTGGTATCCTTTTGATCTGAACATTATGAGTATTTTTTATCATGAATTCGAAAACAATTGAGTTATGATCAGATATAGGACATGAAATGATTTTGGAATTAATTAAATCTGTTACCATCTGGTTAGAAATAAAGACCCTATCTATTTTTGAATAAGTTTTGTATCTGTTAGAAAAAAAGGTGTATGGTAATGATTTTGACTCTATCTGATTATTAATATCATTCAAATGATAAGAATTAGCAAAATCATTTAAATGTTTTGCATTAGATGTAATTCTTCTTTTCTTTATAGTGGTAGTATCACTTTCATGTAGTATACAATTAAAATCACCAGCTAAAATAATATCCCCTACAGAGAATGATATGATCTTATCAATATGATGTTTCACTGTATTAATACCAATTCCAGGTATCCAATATACATTAATTAACGTGTAAGTCTTCCCATTAATTTGTATTGTAACCATACAAAACATTCCTTTGTCATCCTGATAAGACTTAATGGTTTTAGGAATGGGCATACTTTTATTCCATAAAATAGCCACTCCTCTTTTTTACTGAGTGTGCTCTGAACTAACCAATACTGTATACTTATTAGTGGCTAGTTTATCAATATCTTTTTTCAAGAGATGGGTTTCTTGCAGGAAGACTAGATTGGCCTTGTGTAGATTAATGTACCTTATTAGGCTTGCCCTTTTACACGGATTATTCAATCCATTAATGTTTAAAGAAATTCCTTTTAAAGATGTCATTTGGCATTTTTAAAACTCAAGAATCTTATGATCGAAATAACAAATAACAAGATAAATAATGTTACATCTCCTCTTTTAGGTGTACCTTTAAACATAGCTGTATTTATTAAATCTCTTATGGGATTTTGTATAGGATTCAATTTTGTTTGTAGTGACAATGAGTGTACAAAATATATTGTGGATGTCAAAACTATATACATATAACAATGAACAAGTGAAAATAATGTAAGGATTAAACCTTGCATCCGCCTGGAGTTGAAAACTCCAACTTAGAGCAGTATTTACTACTCAAGTTAACCCCTACCGTAAGCAGCAGTACCTCAGCTACCACCTTATCAATTTAATACTAGTTATATTTAACTGAGGTTAACAGTTTTCAATTCAATTATCTATCAAGACAAAACTACACATTTGGTAAAACAGCATCATATAAACTAAAATAAACTTTTTTTTTTTTTTTTTTTTAAACTGTTCATTCTATTATATAGATCTATGTAATATATAACACTTGTATTCTAATAGCATTCAAATAATCTTAATGTTAGAAATCAAGAGGAGAGAAAATTATGTTCTAACATTCATTTAAATCAAAAACTTTGGCTAATATGATTCAGACATTACATGCATTAAGATGCATCTATTTTCTGTCATGTGAATTCTATCAACAGCTTCCAAAAAAATCTTGAATTGTTTGTATATGAGCATTTACTTAAACTCATTATTGTCAATAGAGTAAAATATTGTATTCATAAAAATTATTATAAATCATATTGCATAGTTATGCAGATTCTCAGAAACACCTCGTTATTACCTAAAAAAAAAAAGCCATCACACACATAAACACAGACACACACACATACATATACACACACACATATACACACACACACACATACCCACACACACACACACATACATATACACATACACATATATAGATACATACACACACACACACACACACACACACACACACACACACACACACACAAATTTATATATAAACATATATATGATCTCACAGAGCTGTGACACTGCAGAGCATCATCCCACTTGCCGTCCCCAGAACAAATCTGTCCGCTTCACACAAAATAATGCACAGCAAACACACACTAGCAACCAGATTTTACAATCATGCTAACCTACTGCTTTAAAATATATCACATGACATTTCTTCCAGAATAGAGTTATAAGATTATTTATGCTTGTCAATCAGATGAATTAAATGAGTTATAGTAAAGTATATGTTTGGGACACAAGTTTTAACACAGATTATTATGCTACTGTTAAGTAGATTTTCAAAAACATTTAAATAAATGTTTCATTTTCTATGCCTTCTAAAATAAGATATTTACTTGCTACAAGAAACTACATCATCTAAACTCATCATAACTGACACATTTTATGAATAGAGTATTTTTCCTGAATCTGTGGTGTGTCAGTGTGATAACCTTGTCAATGTTTATACTAACTGCTTTCAGTTTCTCTGTGAAAATTCTGTGAGTGAAGCTTCTGAGGAAACTCATGGACACTGTGCATGAGACAGCCCACATCCCAGATTGTCTCCCTTAACATTTTGGCGGGAAACTTATTAAAACTTGTGGCAAACATTCATTTTGTCAATAGAGTAAAACATTGTATTCATAGAAATCATTACAAATCATATTGGATAGCCATGCAGACTCTCAGAAAAAAAGTCATCACACTCGCACACACACACACACGCACACACACACACACACACACACACATATATATATATATATATCTGATCTCACTGAGTTGTGTCCCTGCAGAGCACCATCCCACTTGCTGTCCCCAGAATAAATCTGTCTGCTTTATACAAAACAATGCACAGCAAACACATATTGGTAACCAGATTTTACAATCATGCTAACCTACTGCTTTAAAATATATCACATGACATTTCTTCCAGAATAGAGTTATAAGATTATTTATGTTTGTCAATCAGATGAATTAAATGAGTTATAGTAAAGTATATGTTTGGAACACAATTTTTAACACAGATTATTATGCTGCTGTTAAGTAGATTTTCAAAAACATTTAAATAAATGTTTCATTTTTATGCCTTCTAAAATAAGACATTTACTTACTACAAGAAACTACATCATTTAAACTCATTATAACTGACATATTTTATGAACAGAGTATTTTTCCTGAATCTGTGGTGTGTCAGTGTGATAACCTTGTCAATGTTTATACTAACTGCTTTCAGTTTCTCTGTGAGAATTCTGTGATTTGAAGATTCTGAGGTAACTCAAGGACATTGTGCATAAGACAGCCCACATCCCAGATTGTCTCTCTTAACATTTTGGCGGAAACTTATTAAAAACTAGTGACAAACATTCATTTAGCAGTGTAAATGCATCTAAACATGACAGAACCTCCACAATGTATTCCACAGATCATCACAGCCTCTATGCAAGTGAAATTAAACTCAAAATTACCAACAAGCAATAAAACTCAGCATTCTTCTCCCAACTCAATTTTCATACAAATCCTATTATTCACTGTGCCCACACAGTCAAAAGCATTTCTATATATTAATAAAGAAAAGAAAAGAGAGTAGAAAATAAAAGGGAGTGAGGCAGAAATATAAAAATGTAAGAGAAAGCTGTAAGAAGTATATACAATGGAATGTTACTTACTGTTTATATTAATAAAGTTAAAAATAAAACATATTATTTACTCTTATTTAGTTCTGATTATTATTAGTTAAAGCATGACAGATTATTTACAAACAAGCATAAGCAGTATAATCAAGGAAGTATAATTAGAAATAGCATTTGAAGAACTTATAAACTTTTACAAGAAATAAATATGTTATTATTCTATTAATGATATTTTCATTACTGTTCTCTCCTGCCCTCCCCACCCTTTACCCACTACATAATCTAAATAGAATGTCATTGTTTAAACAAAGAAAATAATAAAAGAAGAAGGAAAAAAAAATATAAAGATAAAAAATGTGTCAAATTACTAACCTTACTTTTTTCAGAAAGAAAAACAAATCGAGTCACAGCCTGCCATTAAATCCTCAGGCATTTTGACTGGTTATGAAACAAAACATTTCTTTGCACATAGAGAATAACTTTGATTAAATCTTTTCCAAAATATTTGTGGCTTTCTGGAAATGCAGGAACTATATTCAAAAAGATTAATAATGAACTAAAATGATGAGAGAAAAAAAACATATAACAAATCATTCGTTTTTTAGTCTCTTCTTCTTCTCTGAAGTCTTCCAGGAAGCTTCAGTTGCCAATCTCTTTAATGAAGAACTAGCCCATTCCATTTCTTCTATTTTATGCAAAATGCTTTTTTCTTTGACAAACAGTAAAGCAGAGTCTAAATCATCGAAGACCTTAGGACCATCAGGAAGGAAGATTTTAAGCTTGGCAGGAAACAGAAGGTATGTTTTAAACTGTGCTTTTGTAAGCTCCCTTATTAGTGGCAGAAAAACTTTTCTTTTAGCAATTACCATGGAAGAATAGTCATTGTCAAAGCACAGTTGTCTCATTAAACTTAACAGGAGCTTTAGCCCAAGCAGATTTAAGAACCATCTCTTTATCAAAAGATGATAGAAATCTAACTATAACTGATCTAGGATAGTTTTTGTTAGAGTTGGTATTAGCTATAGATCTATGTGCTCTTCGATACCAAAAGAGAATGCTTCTGGTAAATCTAAAGTTTTAGGGAGCCATGTTGTTAAAAAAGAAGTAATATTGTTACCTTCAATATTTTCTGGCAGTCCAAAAATCCTAATGTTATTGCGCCTAGATCTATTTTCCAGGTCATCCAGCTTTGTTTGTAAATGTGTATTTTGTTTCAGCAGAAACTCAATGTTGATTTCCTCTTCTTGTATTTTATTTTCCATGTCATTCACAGCTTCTTCTATGCCTGTCATCTGGATCTTCTGTTGTTGCAGGTCCATATGTAACAAGTCTATTTGTTTTGTAGTTTTTCTATGAAAGTGTCTATTTTAGTATCCATTTTATCCATCTTAGCAGTAAGTTGCTGGAGTATAATTATCAGAGACTGAAGTTCTTTCTTGATGCTGGAGTCTTGAGAATTTGTCTTACTGGAACTCATTTCAGACTGATAAACTGACAGGAAAATTTCCAAAGTAATTTCTGACAGGAATATTATTAAGATTTCCTTTCTTTTTTAGATATAGTTCAAGAACTATATAAAACAAACATATTTAGAAAGAAAATTACTTCAAGAATTAATTTTTTAAGTAATTAATTCCTGTCAATGTAATGAAATTGGTGGAGCTGAAGAAATCTGCTGCTATCCTGTGTTCATCCTTGGCCACGCCCCCTCGTCAATAGCTCTATTCTAAGTGCAAAAGATATACAGTCCTTCAAAGCATTTCTAACGAAAAAAAAAAAAAAGTAGCAAAAATCATTCCAGTTCATATTAAAGACTTAAGCATGGAATGATTTTAGTGTTATGCCATTGGTACAACTGAGAAAAAAATCTAAGAGTGCAGTATGGGGAAAGCACACAAAATTAAATATAGATTTAACTCATAAGCGATTTGCTTTCCTCTTGGATAGAGTGGAAAGAAGGGCTCCTTTGGTTAGGCTTGGAACATAGCTGGCCTTAGGCATAGGCCAACTAGGCAGCCGTGTAGGGCGTCTCTCTAGCAGGGGCACTTTTCCAGTATTTTTTTGGTGTAGGTAGACCAGGATGGGGGCACCAGGTGGTGTGGGGGGCACCGTGGAGCCCTTTTGCCTAGGGCACTAGGTGACCTTAGGCCACTCTTGGCTTGGAAGATGATAAAAGTACTGCTAAGATAATTACAAGGAAATGTATATTTACCAAATATTATTTTTCTAAAAACAGAGTTTTATTTTTATGTATGACATCAAGCTAAAAAGTTACCTTGGCTGTTGGAACCAGCCACTGCTGCAGCACTCTGCAAATATACCTCTTTTGGTGTTAAATGCCATTTTCACCCTTAAATGGCAGGCCATCATAAAATAACAATGTACCTTCACTTTAAAACACAATTCTTGTAAACTGCATTTTTTCTTGTAGTATCACAGGGCAGGGAATTACCAATGAGGTGAGGAGGGTGAGATCTGAGAGAGCCAATAAGACATAGTAAATGAAAACACATATGCAGGATTTTAGAGAAACCAGCTATTAAGAATGACTGTGGGAAGTAGTAGCATTGCTTTAAGGCATCTAAGATGTTTTTGTTGTTTGCGGGATGTCAAGTCTCTGTTTATAACAAGCTACTCCAGCGTTTGACATTGTGCCATACAATTGTGAGTGTTGTAAGATGTGCAGCTCAGAATTATCACTTAAAGCCAGATGGCACCCTGGGCTGACAGGCAAGCAGATGTTAATACTTCTCAACTTATTTGATTTATACCTAGCAAAATGTGTGTGCTTTTTGGTGAATCGCTGAGGGTTGTACTCACTAAATAATGAAAGGCATTGAGTTTTAGATTTCGCCCTCTTCTGAAAAAATACAAGCTAATGCAAATTCTGTTATACTAGCTAGCAAATTTTAAACTTATAAGAGAAATACTTAATATCTGGCCCTGATTTTAGGCTTTTTTCCCAGATTTATGTGTGAGAGGGTTGACAGTTACTTGAAAGGATTACTTTGGGGTCCTTTATTTACGGTACACAGACAACATAGCTGTAATTGTTGTGGCAATCTGTGGAGGGAAATACTGTCTGCTGTTACTTACTCATTAATATGGCTATGCAGGGCAAATGTGATTTGTGTAAAGCAACTTGGAATTCTTTAAAGTGTGGCTGCTCTTTTTGTGAAACATAGCTGAAATTAATTACACGACCATCATGTTTTGGCACAGTCAGGCTGTGACTTTTTCTGTGCGGAATTAGTATGGCTTCCTTCTCTGTGAAAGTATATCCATGTACTCTGGTTTCCTCCAACTCCACAAAGGCATGCTGTAAGTCAGCTGGCATTCCTGCAGTTTGTCTGAAGGGGAGTGTACAGTATGTGTGTTTGTGCATCCTGTGACAGATCTGACTTGTCAGAGGCAGTGTGTGTGTGTGTGTGTGTGTGTGTGTGTGTGTGTGTGTGTGTGTGTGTGCATAAAATACCACTGATTTTTTTTCAGTGGACACAGTATTCATGGACACATATGTGTCTGTTGTGGGAAGCAGTAAACAAATGATTAGCATGTCATTATCTTTCAAAAGTAAGGTATAAACTAAAGGTATCAAAAAATATTCAAATTCTTAGAACCTCTAGGGACCTGGCTGCCCCACATCCCAGACTGGATAAGTGGATCTTGACAAGAACTTAGAGGTGGCTTCTGCCCTGAAACCCCATCTATGCTACAAGCAACCATGATCAGTTGTATTCACAGAATATGTAGGGGTATGGGTATGGTGTGGTTATTTTTTTTTTTTATTTCCTTTTAATCAGATCTTACAGGTATGCAAGAATGTCACTAAAGCTTCTGTAGGGACTGGGGACAAGTGTGACCATCATTTCTTTAACTTTCCTCTCAAACCTCAGAGGTGTACTCAGAAGGTCATTTTAGCTTGTGTAGGGGCAGTGTATTGTCTAAGAACAACAAGTTGGAAAACATTACTGTGATCATCCTTTTTTTTCATTTTCCTCATAATCAGACGTATAGAGGTGGCTGTTAATATGCATCTGACATCATCAGGTTGGAATATGTTAATAAATTCTATTGGTTCTTTTAGTTTCACCCTAGCTCAACATCAGAGGGCTACACAGTAGGTGGTTAACTTTTGGGAGTAGGGGTGAAGTTATATGATATATATATATATATATATATGTGTGTGTGTATATATATATATATATATGGCTAATATTATACATATATACAGCATATATATGTATATATATATATATATATATGTATAATATTAGCCACTTGAAATATATGACTATGAATATTTGTGCCTTCACTTTCAGCCCTATCTAATCTGAGAGGGATATACAGAAAGTAGCCATCACTTTTGAAGAGTAGAAGGGTAGGCACTAGTCTCAGATAAGATTTGTGCAGCCTAACAAATATTTGTCTTATCAATTTATTGTGAATGAAAATGTTATCAACTTTGAACAATAAGCCTTGAACAAAACTTATTTTTTCTTACTGGTGGTTTTGTTGAGCATTTAATTGGATCACAAGGTTGAAAAAAATGCTTAATTCAATTATTTCCTACACAGTTATTACAGTGCAGTCTTGGGCAGTTAGAGTATGAGGAAAGGTCCAAGAAAAAAAAGCATAAAACTGATTTTTTTCGTTAGTTATGATTTTTGTTTTGGCCATTACTGCATGAAATGGTTGTTTGAAAAAAGCTTAAAATGATTGTAAAAAATATCTAAAATGCACCTTAGAGCATCTAGAAACCCATTGCGTCTGGGGGTGGGAGTGAGGGTGGGGAACCTAACAGCTAGACCCTTGGATTAATTTAGTTATTTCCTCAGTCTTGGCAAGTTAGGGTGTGTTGAAAGGATGTAGGGAAAAAAGCTGAGAAGTAAGACAAAATGTGAGAAAAGGAAGAAAAGAATGAATGTCCATACAGTGATGCAGGATTGCTAGGATGGGAAAAAATTAGGGGGAGCAGTGATCAGTGCGGGAGCTGTGGTAAGTGAGGGAGTGTCATGCAGCCCTTCAGCTAAGGTGTCATTTCACCTAAGACCAGTCCTGTACATAGGATTTTTCAGTGGAATATCACTGGAAGTAAATCCCAGTGAGTGTGAATGTCTCTTTGTGGGAGGGGCAGACTTAGTGTGGTACACAGAACTATTGCAATGCAACAGTATTATAACTACACTTCAGTTATAAAGCATTCTAGCATGAGTTGAAATGTATGAGTTGAAATGTTTTTTAGGGCAGGAGGCGGGGGCCGACTGATATCTAGACTGGAAATGCCCAGGAGGCTCCCAGCTTAAACCTTGCAGGGGGCCCCCAAAATGCTAACACTGGCCCTGTTTATGGCTCATTTCTTTGACTAGTTATTTTTTTGATTGTAGTACAGAAAGTAAGTATCTGTTCTTTAGCTGTTGTCTTTGTAGGGGTTACATATGCAACTGTGCAAAGGGCTATTGCACTGAGAAGGCAGTGAGACGATTCTTTCTAAGATTGCTTCAATGAAGAAAGTAATTATTCTGCATTATATGACCTTGAAATTGTCTATATAAATTGACAGGCATATGTAGGTGGCACATACCCCCCTTTTGGTGCAATGGGAGGATTGTCCCCCATTAAACAATGGTTATTGGACAATTGCCACCCCCATTAAACAATGGTCTGTGTATTTTCTTTTCCTTTTTAATGTTTTTCATTACTAAAAGTCAATACTCTTAACTGTTAGGGAAATTTTGTTTCAACTGCTTTTCTTTTCATATTATTTGTTCACTGTTGTGTTTTGCTGAACTGTCCTTAATGTACTACTGCCACCCCATTTGCTAGCATTCATCTCCCATCTCTCGAGCCCTGATTTCTGCTACCTCAGCTGTATCCTAAGGTAGATCACTGGTGTGTATATGCATCAGAATATGCATCCACCTTTCCTTGTTGAATCTGGTCTCTCTTCTCTCTCCTACCAAGACAGTTAATCCGTTTATTGACAACCTTCCATTACCCAAACCCTCTGTCCATATGTTGCCTGTCATCGTATTATTTTGCTTCCCGATGTTATTACCCCTTTAATCTACAAACGTTATCCTGCTAATGTTGCTGTGCTTTTCCCTTTTCATGGTTTGATCTGATTCTCTCTCTCTGTCTCTGTGTTACACCTGATCCCATTCCCATCTCTTTCCTACTTTCCACACATGCCTTATCCACAGTTTTGTTCATCTTATTCCCTGTTCCTTCTTCCGTCTGGATGAATGCCCCTCCATGTCCACTTCCCTTCTGTTCTGCATGTAAGGTTATCTCCCCCTTGGCCACACCTGGATCCATTGCCTCATTATCACCTGACACTGTCGTCTGTACCTATTCGCTCAGATTGATTTATCTCCTTGCTCAGTCATTCTAGGCTGCTTCTCCTACTTTCTGCCTTCAGCTTACTGTGTACTGCTCCACTATCCTACTTCGGACAGCCTATTCATTTATCCTGCAATCACAGCCTTTCTCCTTCCCTCTTTTCCCACCTATCCTTACTACTGGCCTAGTATTGCCTGTGTCTCTCCAGTACCACTCTGCCCTTTCTTACCTGAGTAGCCAGCTGTCTAGTATCTGTAGAAGCCATATTCTCCCTGTAGATATCCTGCTATCTTGAGAATCCCATATTCCCTACTTCCACAGAGCTCCCTGGTCTAAACTATTGCCCCACATCCCAGGTACCTTATCTATCTCTATGTCCCTCCCACTGAACATCTCCTTTCATCCTTTGTCATTCTTTGATTTCTATTTTCCATAGATGTATGTATATATTTATTTCTCTCAGCTCCTAGCTGGGCCATTCTGTCTCAAGTATTTTTTTCCTGTGCGTATGTCTTTATACAGTATATAGATATTTGTGTGAGTATTATGTATGAATGTGAGTATTTAAATGTGTTTGTGTCTACACACATATATACAGTATAAATAAATATATATATGTGTGTGTGTATATATATATATTTATATATATATATGTGTGTGTGTGTGTGTGTATATATATATATATATATATATATATATATATATATATATATATATATATGTATACACACACACACACACACATATATATATATATATATATATATATATATATATATATATATATATATACTGTATTTCTTTGTAAATAAGACCTAACCAGAAAATAAGGCCTAGCATGGTTTTCCAGGGTGGTCATGAAATAAACCCTACCCCAAAAATATGCCCCAGTTAAGCTTGTCAACAACATACGACGGACGTGTTGAATTATAAAATAATATTATTGACATGTGTTGACTGAGGTTATCGTACTCTGCTCACCATTTTCGGACCATTCGAACACCCAACTTCCTCTCTTTGCAGAAAGTCATAAGATTCTTTGCCTTGGGAGTCCTCCACAATTCTTACTGTAACCCTAACCATCACTCACACTTGACGGTTGAGGTCCTTGGCAGATAAACACTGGCAGGCATATTTTGATTGATCAGTGTACAGACAACGTGCGCAAAGTACGCGCACATGATAGTGCATGGTCGTGGGTGTGCCTTCTCTTTGTAAACATTGTCATTTTGTGTTGCCACTTCGGTCTCGTAAGTCTTCAAATTAACCCCCACCCCCGACAAGATGAGTGCAAAAAGAAAGAGCTATTCTGTCGCGTACAAGAAAGGAATCGTGGCGGACTCCCAGGTAAAGAATCTGACGGCTTTCTGCAAAGGGAAGAAGTTAGATCTCCGAATGGTCTAAAAATGGCATGCAGCATACGATAACCCCAGTCAACAGGCCAAGGGAAAAGCTAAGAAGTGCAAGTGTGGAACAGGTCGGCAACCATTATTTCCTGAGCTGGAAGACATCATCTGTGAGTGGATTGCTGACAAGAGAGCAAAGGCTTTGGTTGTGCGCAGGGCTGATATCCAAGCTTTTGCCCTTGCAATGGCACCACAGTTAGAAATATTCCCAGAAGAATTCAAAGCATCACAGCATTGGCTGGATGGCTTCCTTCACCAATATGAACTGTCTCTAAGAAGATCGACAACACTGTTCAAGCTGGAAGATATTGAAGTTATTAAATGTGCACATGCGTTCAAGTCCTTTGTTGATGGCATTGACTTTTCTAAATACCAGCTCTCCAACATGATTGCTATGGATGAAGCTGCAGTGTTTGTGGGACAAGGATCTCAAACAACAATTGATCAGAGGGATGCCTCGTCAATCTACATTCCCTCCACTGGTTACGAGAGTGCACGTGTTACCTGTATTTTGGCAATTCGTCTAAATGGAAAGAAAATCCCACCTCTAATCATTAGTAAGGGCAAGAAAAATAAGACTGAACGTGTTTCAGGCATTTACATTCTTGAAACCAAAAAAAGCCTGCTGCACACAAGCAGCTATAAGGAAGTGGGTCAGTGTAATGCTGCCACTTGTTTTGCAAGGTGACAAAAGAGGTCTGCTAGTCTGGGATTCAGCCAGCACTCACCGCGCTAAAGAAATGAAGAAATTCCTTGCCCAGAGAAGAATAGATCAAATTATGATTCCCGCAGGAATGACTGCCTATTTCCACACTCTTGATATTACAATAAACAAGCCATTCAAGGACCATTTGCGCATGGAACTCAATAAATGCATTGAAAATACAATGGAGAGAAATCAGCATGGAAACTTTATGAAGCCTAGCCTGCAAGAGGTCGTGACTTGGGTGAAAAAGTCATGGAATAAAATCACTGACAGATGTGTTGCCAATGCACTACAAGCAGGCTACTTGGACAAGCAGTGCTCATTTAAGGAGAGCTCTATTGCTAGGCATGACAGATTGGGGCCAATGGTTCTACATGAAATGGAGTCACAAGAAATTCAGGTCGAAATTCGGGGGTTGGACACTTATTACAATGTTCCAGAAGAAGATGACGTGACTGTATTTGAATAACTGTGAAAGCCAAGGTGCAGATATTCTGAAGTTGACATGTTTGGTGCGCTGTTTATGTAGAATTCTCACACAACTGTTTTAACTCGTTAGAACTGTGGTTCAGTAACAGAAAAGTAGGAAATAAATGTCAGTTTGTGTACATGGATAAATGTCAATTTTTGTACATGAATAAACGTCGATTTGTGTTCATTAATAAATGTTGATTTTTGTACATGAATAAATGAATAAAGATAGATTGTTGGACAGTGTGGGTAAATAAGGCATCCCCTGATAATATCTATATACATACATACATACAAATATATATATGAGTCTACCTGAAAACGCCAAAAGTCCACAACGCCGACAACGAGAACACTGACACCGGACGATCGACAATGGAGCTGATCAAAAGTTGAGAATGCCGACGCCAAGAACACCGACATGTTAAGGTAAGTGTGCGATAGGGACGGACATTAGGGTCAGGGTGTGGGTAAGGTAAGTGTGTGATAGTGACGGATGTTAGGGAAAGGTGCGGGTCAGGTAAGTGTGCGATAGTTACAGACTTGAGGGTTAGGGGCAGATTAAGTGAGTTAGGGTTAGGGTGCACGTAAGGTAAGTGTGCGAAAGTGACAGACTTAAGGGTTAGGGGCAGATTAAGTGAGTTAGGGTTAGGGTGCGGGTAAGGTAAATGTGCAATAGTGACGGACCTTAGGGTTAGGGTTTGGGTTAAGGTTAGTGCATAGATAGTTGTGTATGCAAGGTTTAGTGAAGGTCTGTAAGGTTTTTGGTGTGCTTGTTTTGTGTAGGTGTTTTTCGGGAAAGTTATTTGTTTTATTGATTGTTGGGATTGTGGTTTGTCGGGCATGTGAAGTTTCGTGTTTTTGAACTTTCGGTTTCTTTTGGTTTTGTCGTGACGGTTATTACGTTGTCGGTGTTTTGGCTGTCAGTGTTATCAGGTAGACCCATATATATATATATTATATATATATATATATATATATATATATATATATATATATATACACACACACACACACACACACACACACACATATATGAGATGGCATAGTAAGGCATTGTAATTGTTTTTGACACACAGAAATTAGTTCTCTGGTCTGGGACAGAGTTGGGTTCCAAGTATAGCCTGGTCTCTACTACCTCCCACTGGAATCTGCATGTCTTTCCTGGGTCCATGTGGGTTTTCACTAGTGCCTGTGATTTCTTCCTACCTCCAAAAGACATTCCAGCAGCTGTTTTGTTGATCCTCTAAACTAAAAACTGCTATCATTGGTGTGTGTGTGTGTGTGTGTGTGTGTGTGTGTGTGTGTGTGTGTGTGTGTGTGTCTGTGTGTGTGTGTCTGTGTGTGTGTGTCTGTGTGTGTGTGTGTGTGTCTGTGTTTGTGTGTGTATTTGTCCTGTGATGGACTGGTGTCCCCTCCAGGATCGGTTCTCTGCATTACACCCATTTTCTGCCAGGGCAGGCTCCAGTTCCTCTTGAACTTTGAATACGATGAAGTGGGTAAGAAAACTGATGAGGGTACTTTAGATTATGCCATCCTTTTCCTGATTTTACTAGCTTAATGTATTACAGTTCTGATTGTGTATGGCCTTAACTACTTTATTATCATATCCATAATTACACAGTGGTAAATAGCACATATTTAATGGTTGTGTATATGTACCCTCAGTATGGAATTTCACTTGGCTTCACCTGAAAAGTTAAAATGCCATGTATAACTTTTGATTTAATTTTATTGTTTATTCTGAGTTTGTGTTATGCCGGACTTTTACACATTGTAATTTCATGGATGCATGACCTCAAATCCAATATTTGGCTCATTAATTTTGAGGTTAGTTTTATCAAATTATTTAATTTGAATTTGTACTTTAGAATTATAGTTAAACCACAATACCAAGAATATTTAATGATTAATTGAATACTGAGTGTGTAACATGGCTAAAATAGAGTTAATATATGTACCTTATGTTTATTTTTTAGGTTTCATTCCTGTTTGCAGTTTGGGCCTGAACCAAGTAGGTCGTATAAATCTGGGACAGGATGTCAGCAGTCTGAGGTATTTCACCATCTGTGGTCTTCAGGAGGGTTATGAACCATTTGCCATTAACATGAAGAGAGACATCACCATGTGGTTCAGCAAGAGCCTTCCTCAGTTTGTGCCAATCCGACAAGAACACAATTACATTGAGGTATGCACTAGTATAAGTCTAAATTACTGAATTCATCTGAGTGCATTACTACTCTGATACTGCAGTAGGCATTAATATAATCATGAATGGCTAAATTCATCTAAGTGCATTGGTACTCTGATATTGAGATATGTATTAGTATAATTCTAAGTGGCTGAATTCATCTAAATGCATCACTACTCTGATATTGAGGTATGTATTAACATAATCATGAATCGCTAAACTAATCGAAGTGCATTGTTACTTTTATAAAGAGGTATGTTTTAATGTATCGTGAATGGCTTCATTAATCTAATTACATCACTACTCTGATATCTGGGTATGCATTGGTATAGTCCTGAGTAGCTTAATTCTTCATTGCATTGCCTGTCAGATACTGCAGATGCTGAGGTAAATATTGGTATAGAGCCAAGTGGCTTAGTTATCTAAATGTTTTACTGCTGTAATTCTTGGACATGCAGTAGTATAATCCCGAATAGCTTAATTCATCTAAGTGCATTAGTACTTAATTCATTTAAGTGCATAATTACTCTGATATTGAGGTATGCATTAGAATAATCCTGAATAGTTTAATTCATTTAAGTACATTGCTACTCTGATAGTCAGGTATGCATTAGAATAATGCTGAATGGCTTAATTAATTTAAATGAGTTACTACTCTGATATTGCTTCAAATAATTATTAGCCTTCTTGTATGTATTTAAGAGTGCAAGTCTTAGAATTTTCACTGTTGAACATATATTTTATACCTAGATTTGGTGGTGCCTGACAGGGTATAAACTGTTTTTGGAAATGTACAGATTCATCAGGCAATACCTAACAAAGTAGTCAGATAGTACTCCATTGTGTAATTCAGACTACCCTGAGATAGTAGAAATGATCATCACATACAGGCTAGAGAGTTTTGAAATCAGTGTATGATGGCTTGCAATTATGTAATCTGAGAAAAATTACTCGATAGTCAAATGATCAGAGACATACTTCCTGAAAAGGAGGTGAATGGCTGTTGTATGTGTTGGTTTTGACACTTAGATAAATGTTCAGGTTTTACTAAGAGCTAAGTTTGGGATCCTGAAACTGTATGGATACAAGATCAAATGGCCAGCGGATTGTTTACTTAGCTGCATTGCATCCTTGTTTAATTTTATTCCTCTGTGTCTTTTATATAATACATTTAAAATATGTAAACTTTTTGGCAGTAGCATTCTATATAATAATAATCATTGCTTCCTTGTGTCCTATGTACTCCCTGGTCAGTTGCTACTCAGAATTTCATTTAGGCTGCACTTGTTTAGTCCTAAATGACAATAAAGTTTACTTTGACTTTAACAAATCTGCTCTAAAGTAATGCACAACTAAGGATCAAAAATAAAAAAAAAATTGTTTTAAAATTCAAATTCCACTTGGGAGCATTATTTTAACATTTGAATTGTTTGGGCATTTGGATATTTTTTTCACGTAATTAAAGCCATTCTGACTACATGTTTAACCTGTAGATCATATTGTGACATATCGTACTGCTAAACTACCTGCCATCATGGTGATTTTTCATTTGTTTACTTTGTTTTGTTGTATTTCTGTTACCCATTAAGTTAGTTAGCATGTCATAATTGTGATTGCATGTACTAGTGGTGTTGTTGTTGTGTCTTTCGGATTTTCCCGGTTAGGGGTCGCCACAGCGGCATGTACTAGTGTATTAATTATAATTTATTTATTTATTTATTTTTTTTGCAGTAGCAGTGAGCTGCTTAAGTTGCAGCATAGTACCACTGACAGAAGCACGGATATTTATTTAAAATTTGTTTACTGGGAAAGTCCAACTGGGTCAGTGCCCATTTTCAGCGGGGGCCCGGGGAGAAAAGCTCCACAGATGATGAGCATAATTATATTGATTACATTAACATGTATGTACACTTTAGAACAGGACACTTTGATTATACCATAATATTCCCGTTTACACATGCAGTAATACAAAATCATCTTGCACAGGGGATACAGACCCAAATTACAACGTTGTAGTAAATGGGTAGTGGTGTGTGTGTTGGGGGGCAGAATATAGTAGCAAAATGAGTAACTATAATTCCATATGATGGGCATTTATTGAAGGAGTACAGATAGGGAAGCTAATGGACAGGAAAAATGAGATTTAACCAGGGCTACTGCATGGGTAAAGCCAGTTGTTATTCGGGTGAATCTTAAGTAGTTTTTTTAAAATGAATTGGGTTAGCAGTAGTCATAATAGGTTGAAGGATAGTGTTCCAAATTTGGGCGACATAGTTGGAGTAGAGAGAGAGCCCCCGGCACGATTGTTAGATTTCGTGATTTGTTGTAGAGACTTGTTTGAGGAATGGAGGACACGAGTGTTGGTGTAGGGTTGTAGTAGAATTTGGAGAGCAGGGGAATTATCTGGTTGGTGTATCAGTCTATGGGCAGTGATGAGCTGTGAGTAGGTTAAATAGTGCGGTAATTCTAACCAGTTCAGTTGTTGCAGAGCAGATCAGTGGTGGAATCTATGTGGGGAGTTTGTTGCAAATTTAGCTATTTTATTGTAGCAGCCTTCAAGTTTCATTAGATCTGTTTTCTTTAGGTTGGTGATGATAGGTGAGGCATATAGCAGGGTAGAGAAAAGGTGGGTTCTGGCAATTTGCTTGTCTTGTACTGTTTGTGAAGAATGGTTTGAATCTGTATAGTGTTTCTAATTTTATTTGTGTCTTTTTTATAGTTTACGATAGGTGTTTGTCGAATTTTCTGTCATTATCTATTAGAATACCTAGCAGTTTTGTTTGGGATACTGTAGCAATTGTGGTATTATTGGAGGAGTATATTTGAAATGTCAGTGGGGAGCCTATGGATTTGCTGGAGCAAAAGAGCTTAAGTTTAGTTTTACTTGGATTAGGAATCATTTGTGAGTTAAGACAGTCAAGATTCCACAGCTGAGAGGGACTGTTGTATAGTTACTTCTAGTTGTTGCAGGATAGGTGCAGTGCAGATGAGTGTAGTCTTCTGTGTACTGAACAATGGAGGCGAGTCTATTAGTGAAAATACTGAAGAGAAGAGAACCTAGAGCTGAGCCCTGGGGGACCCCCATTGTGACTGGCAAAAGAGATGAGAGATCTTAGTGCCATTTAACAGCTTGTTAATGACTAGTTAGATAATTATGGAACCGTGCAACACATGAGTGACTGAGTTTTAGGGTAGATAGATCCGTGAGGAGTTTCTGGTAGGAGCTCGTATTGAACGTTTTGGAGAGGTCCAGGAAAATGGAAGATAGTAATTTACCTTCATTTCTCTATTGGTTGATTGTATTTGTAAAACTTAGAAAAACAGCTGTGGTACTATGATTGGGAGAGACACCATGCTGTGTTTTAGATAAAATGTAGTTCATGAGCTGGGTATGAATACACCTTTCTAGTACTTTGGCTAGGGGAGATAAAATTGCTATGGGTCTGTAATTGGAGAGCTCAGTAGAGTTTCCTCCATTACTTAGAGGAATTATGTATGATATTTTCCAAATTACTGGTATGTAGTGTTCTGAGACTGAGAGGTTAGTTAGGATGGAGAGATGGCGTCAGTTGCTAGTTTAAGGAATTCTGCAGGTAAGTTGTGTGCTGCAGGGGTTGTAAATACATTAGCTGTTTTTAAATATATTCTGTAGTTGCTTTATTTTAGTGGGCTGTACTCTTTGTTCAAATGGTATTATTCAACATGTGTAGGTAAGAGAAACCTTAAATTAATTTAATTATTTATTTACTGATATTTCTTAATTGGAATAGTCTAACTGGGCACCACTGCTCTTTTCAGCAGTGGAAGAGGGAGAAAAGGTTTGTCTTACAAGCTTATTGGAACCGTCAAAGCTATAACTTTTGCAACAGAGCTAAATTACAAAAACTTTATCAAGCAAAGAAAAATGTAAAACAAAATATGTGTAAGTAATGCACAGAAAGTGATGCATCTATTCAGCTCTTATCATTAATTGTTAAAATGCTAGCATGGATATATTTGTTCTATCAGGGTGACAAATTTAATGGGCCACTCTCGTTGGAAACTGAAAAAATTATAATGCTTTGTCATATATCTGTGCAGTGCTAGAAATCCCTTCATCACACTAAGAAGGTACTATTTTTTACTGTCCTAAAATGGCCTAATTGGAATTGCCACACCAAAATGCTAAAGGGTCTTTTCAAGCCACACTCTTTGTCACTCTGATTTAATATTTTGTGTCTTGTTGTTCTGCTCATTCACTTAAAGTTGGGATGCTCACAATTATTGCTTTATTTGAGAATCTCTAGAAAATAATATGTTTTTATTAGTGGCTTCCTTTGACTTTTGCTGTTTGCTCTCTTCAGCAGGCTTACATGGCTGTTTTTTATTTCAGTTGCACAGTTGCTTATGGAAGTTCTGTCCATTCCCTTAGAATGGATGTGCTCACAGTTGATGTTTTGTTTGAGAATCTTTGGAGTGAATATATTCACATTCTTTTTATCCATATCATCATTTTATTTATGTTGTTTACTGTCTTTTAAATAGACTTGTATTCACCCTTTTTTTATTTCTGATACAAAAATGTTAAATGAACTGCTTACCTTTAGGTAAAGTACTGACTCATCCAGAAAGTCATTTTACCAACCATGGGCATCTCAGTACCTAGTTTCATGTCCTGAGCTTGTCATTCATCTGTGACACCAAAAATAGTTATGCCTACAGAGCAACTGATGTTGTACTGTTTGATGTAGCAAAGATCAATATGGGGAATCATAAATGTACTCTTGTGGTGGTGCCCTTGTCCTTATGGACAGGGGCAATCTATAAAATACTCAAAGGCACAGGCAGAAACCCAAGACATCCTATATAGCCCTTAGGGATCAAAATGGGTAAAATTTGGGTAATAATTACTAGGCTTGATAGGGCTTTTAAGCTATTATAATAGTAATCTCCTATGAACCTACAAAAACATGATCTCTACAAAAAAGTACATAGAAGTGATTCCCTATTCTACAAAAGTCATGCAAAGTTTGGCTTTTCATTATCAGGTAAGAAAATAATAAAGATTGTAATATCATCATTATACTTTCACTGTTATATCACTGCACCGCACACACAACTGTTCCATAAACTAACTTCTCGGCTGTTTCCATCATAATTTAACTCTTAACTTCTTAGAAAGTTCTGTTCTTCTGTACTCGACTCCTGTAGTTATACATTCACCGCCTCTCTACAAAACCTCCCTGCACTCTCTGATCTCCTTCTCCTTCATGCTCACTACTACAGATTTTTATGCTGATCAGTAGTATTGTCCTGTCCATTTCCTCCTGTGTCCACATACCCATCCTCCTTTCACAAAACAAACATCCCCCAACCTAGCATGCATAATACCTATACTAAGGACCTCTACTCCCAAACAAACCATACTCTCCATAACTTTTCCCCCTCTCCTCTTTCCAGACACTTATATCCCCCTACACAAAATCTCCTACAACCTGCATAACCTTACCTATTAAACGTTGGTTTTAAACTTAGATACAAACCCAAATATCCCATCCCATGCCCACCTTTTACTAAACCATTTACATCCTCTGTTGATATTTACCCAAACTAAGGGCCACTACTCATCTCTCGACTCTCACCCACAATCACCCCAGCACCACCTCCTCTCAGAGTCGTAGACCTTTTTCAAATAAGCATCCTACCCCCAGACATCTCCTTCATCAGATGAACACACAAAGCGTATGTAAAAAAATACATGAGCTGCATGCTTGAATTACACCCCACACCTTGCTGTTTTAGTTTTAACTGAAACCTGGCTAAACCAAACATTAAGAATGAGGAAATATTCCTCCCAGGCTATAAACTCGTGACAGATCAAACAAACAAACAGGTGACATAGCAGTTACATACAATAACTAACTGGTCCCTCTTAAAAATCAAAGATCACAAAAATATCTGTCTCATCACTGTTTACATTCTCCTCGTTAACAACAACTCAACTTTAGAGGACCTTCTGTCTTGACTATCCACCTATATCAGCCAAGAAGCCATCATGGCAGGTGATGTCATTAATACATAAAACTTCACCCAGCACATCACCTCTCCAGCCAGATACAACAAACACTTCAGCAGATCTTCTCTTCTAGACTAAGCCCTCACATCTGATCCAAGTAAAATTTTCTTTTCTATTACCTTCCCAAACTCTGAGTAACCACCCTCTATCTTTCTTAAAAGATTGCCAATGCATCCTAAAAAACCACCACTCTGTGACAGTGTGCAACTTAACTCATTTTAACAAGCTGCATCCATACAAATACCAAAAGCTGGCAACTAGTATATACTAAAAATGTTTCCTCTTGATGGAGCAGTTTCATATTTTAAAGATGTATTTCTCATTATATTACACCAGTTAGCCCCAACCAAACATAAGTCAAATGTAACTTCATTCTTTGGCTCGCAAAGTTACTAAACAGCTTAAGGTAGATAAAGATAAATCCTGGAAATCTTGGTTTCATAAATCTCTAGAAGGTCAGAGAACTCTGCAGTTGCACCAAAAAAATCAATCAAATCTGACAAAAACTCACTACACTTTAATCCAGGATACTCGCACTATGATCCCTAAGCACATCTAGTCCTCCATTAGCAACTTATTAAATCCAGGCTGCCAGCCCATTCAACTCCTACTACCACCAGTCATACCAAACCTGTTTCCAAACTTCTCATCTCACTTCATACAGTCACATCCCTCATTAATAACTATCCACCTACCCTGCATCTTCATCCCAACAGAACTAACCTCTATAATCCCTGTCTTCCACATCAACCCTGTTCCCATCTCTAATGACATAAAACTACTTTATAAGTTAAATCCCAGCACACTCATTCCTGTCAGTCTTCTCTCCAAATGCATTAGCATGGATGCTGTCTCTTTAGCAGACTGTTTCTGTCTTCATAAATTGATCAGTCCAAGAAACATATGTACTTATTATCTGGAAAAAGTCACAAATTTTTCCCTTACCCAAAGGAGGATTCTCCAGTGAATTTTGTAATTATCACCCTATAGCAATTCTTTCTTCATTATCAAAAACCCTTGAAAAGTATATACAATCCCAACTTCTCAAACAATAGATAACAACCTTCCCTCCTCCGCCCAACATGACTTTAGGCTGTACCACAGTAGTACCACAGCTCTGCATAAAGTCGCCCAGTGATTTTGGAAACTTTGTTTCCTCTCTATTCCCTGACTTATCTAAGGCATTTAAGACAGTATCCGTTCATATTCTTCTCCCTAGACTATCTTCATTCGGAGCTGACACCACCTCCCTTTCCTGGTTCCATAGTTATCTCTCAAACAAGCTACAGGCAATAAAATGGCATAATGAACAATCACCATTCTTGCCTATCCTCAATCAGAATGCCATAAGGCTCAGTCTTGGGCCCCATACTCTTTAAGACACAACTGTTGTTCAGTATTTATGATGCTACACTGATAACTACAGCTACATCCTATAGAAACTTCAGAAAAGGATACAAAAAAGCTTTTTTCTTCTATAGAAACTTAACTCTACCATTCTCACATCCTGCTGAAAGCTAAGAAAACTAAGTTATTGTTTTTCATACAAAATTTGCATCCTATACAAGCAACATTCCTATTAAGCTTGTGTTCCACAGAAAGCTACGTGGTGTTCTCATAGATGACCACCTAAGGGTTGATATTCAAATACAACAAACTGTCAAGAAAACCCACAGAAAAACTGGGCTGCTGTATCATAACAAATACTTTTTAGCTAGCATTAAAAAATAGCCTCGCAGTGGTGCAGCGGTTAGCGTTGTTGCCTCACAGCAAGAGGATCTCACGTTCAATTCTCAGCTGGAGAACCTTCTTTGTGGAGTCTGCATGTCCTCCCCACGCTAAAAGACATGCAGGTAGGTGCAAGCGTGAATGGGCGTGCCTTCTTTGAAGGCTGGGTGTTGGGCTGGCAACTTGGCACCGTAAAAATCCACTGCAAATCATGAGCGAACCGGAGTTCTGCTGTGGTGAACCCTAACCGGGAAAAGCCGAAAGACTTTTATTAAAAAATAGCCTCTCTATATCTCACACCTTCATTACTACAGACTGACAGCAAATACACCAACTTTCAGCAATCTCTACTAACAAAGTCTGAACAATGCTGTAACAAGATAGCTAAATTTGCCACTAACCAGTCTTCAAAATCCCACCACTGCCTAATCTTAGAAGAGTTAGGCTGGCTAGAACTTATCTCTTTATCACCCACTTAGCAACCATTCTTAATATAATTTACAAACCACAAAACTATCTTGCACTCCAAGCCTTAGTGGAAGCTTACATTCCTGCATAATCACTAGGCTCCACTGAGATGTCCCTATTAACAATCAGTAAAGCCCACAACTGTGATGATCTGTACCTCTACTGAAATCATTCTCCAAAATCTGGAATTTCATCCTTACCAACATCCGACAACAAACCAGCCTTTCTAAATTAATAAATTTGCTAAAATAACACTTTAAAAACATATGACTCTGTTCTTGCACCTCCCTAGACTACTTTGTCCCGTACACACCTGTATTACCCATACATACCTTAATACACATTTCCTGCTGTCTTCTACCCCTTTACCCTTACTCCCACTTCTGCTGTCTGGGCTCACCCCATGATATTTTTTCCCTCCTGCAAAATTCCAGCTCCTACTATCTTCTACAGCTGCCTTAACTTTCTACTACCTTCATTTATCTTTGTATTAGATAATAAATGTAAGGACTGCTCACATATTCCTCACCTCCTTTCTGCTATCTTCCACACCTCTTCTCTCATATTTCACCTACCCATAAATGAAAAATTATACATCACATTTTAACCTCACTGTGTTTTCCAGTTTATCATGCAAAATATGGGATTTATTCGGTATTAGGTGCCTTTCGGTTATTATATATCCATATTGTAAGATTAAGCTTTACCCTTTTGTCTTTGTATAAAACTGTCTATTTTGTTACTGGACCTTTTCTCCGCAGGCCTTCTCTGAAATGGGGCTACCACAGCCCAAGCAGACTATTACAGTCAACAAATTAATAAATAAATAAATATGCAGTATAAAGATCTAGTAGGTTTCATCTCAGAAACAGTTAGTATAGCAAAAGGATTAAGAGCTGTAAAGCACTGGCCCTTCGAAAGATATCAGTTCATTCAACTTAAGCTGTCAAGCAAATTATATGTTACACTACTGAAAATGTTATCGTGAAAAGCTTTTTGTTTCCAGCTATGATGTGCTTTGGCTGAGCCATTTAACCGAAGTTCCAGCCTTTTCAGTTGTTGGAAGTCAAAGTGGATGATGGAAATCTTATGTGCTTAGTGATGAAGAAAGGAGATAATTTGCTTATTTTGTGGCTAGATTTCCCCTTTTTGGTGTAAATAGAATCTCACGTCTTCTATGTGACTATGCCACTGGATCAAATGATCAACCAGATAGAAAAATACATTTCATTAATTTGCTTGGATGGGATTTGCTTATGTATTATGCATGTACATACATACATATATTTATTTTTGCTTTTGTTTACCGGAAAAGTTCGACTGAGCTAGTAGCCCCTTTTTAGTGGAGACCTTGGGAGAAAAACTCCGAAAGGAAAATACAGAACATGACTTAGAAGATGACCAAGGTCCAAAAAGAAATTACAGACCCATTACATTACAAAATACAGTAGTACAGTATACAAATAATATTATCTGCATTATTATCATAATTATTATTAATATTAATATTATGAAAGAAAGAGAGGGGGAAGAATATAGGTGATATGAAGTTTTGAGGAAAATGTAGGGAAGAGGGACAGAAGAAAGATAGGTGTTGTGGAGTTCTGAAGAAGCTGTAGAAAAAAGGAGGGAGATAAAGAGAGTGATGAGTGCAGTGGTGGAAAGGGGGAGCCCTTACTTGAAGGAATGGATAGGGCTACTATGGGGATTGATGCTGAGCAGTGGGAGAAGAGGGGGGTGAAACTAACCAGATGATGAGCAGGAGCACAGCCATGTGCTGTGTAGATGTTTGTTTTAGCTGAGCTTTAAAGGATGTAAGGCTGTCTGTCTTAGAGCAGGGGTATGGTGTTCCAGTTTTTGAAGACAAAGTAAGAGAAGAAAGATTCCTGTGCTCATTTTTGGCATTGTTTATAGCAAGAAGCGGCACACTGGAGGTTTTTGGAGAATATGGCTGTACAATATCTTTTAGAGCAGGACAGTTTAATGGTTTGTAGATGAGATTACATGTGAATGTCAGTTGTGAGTAGGTTAGGTGGTGAGAAACCTCATACCATTTTAGTTGATTTAGAGCAGTGATGAAGAGCCAGTTTGGAGCAGAAATATTGAGATTGCAGTAGGAAAGTCTGAGTAGTAGTTTTTGGTGAGACACTAGGTCAAAAGCCTTAG
>NC_056725.1:678492532-678592532 GCF_019279795.1 Protopterus annectens
GAAAGGGGGCATATCTCTCAGTTCAGCTCCTCTCGGCCTTTCCATTGTATCTGTGGCCATTGGATCTCATTTTCTTTACCTTGTCAGAGAGCCTAAACTCATCTTTTCCTCAAGGGACCAGAGACTTTTCTGACCATTCCCCATCTAAATAACTCAGGAAGCGCAAGCACAAGAGTAGGCAATTAGACTCCGCTTAGGAGTCAGTCACCTAAGATACTGACCTCAATGAAGATGAAGGGCAGACTAGATCTCTCACTGAGGACACGTCCTTTGGAGAGTTAGAGGAGTTATTAAGACAAAGGAAGTCCACTAATAAAGAGGTGCTTTTTGAGGCTTTTGGAGTGGATCCATCTACCTCCTGGTTGGTCCCACCTGCTGATCGACTTAACATTACTTTGAAGAGGGCTTGACAGGATTTTGATGTGGATCTGATTCCACACAAACCAGACAAAATGGTTTCCCATTCCAAGGATTAACCACAGTTTGACAAAGTTCCTGTTACAGATTATATTATTATTGTTGCAGCAGCCACCAAGAAGGAGCTATCAGAGGTGAGCTCCACAGTCCATCTGCCTAACAGAGTTGAGAGTACTGGATCATTTTGGGAAGGATGTTTATGCTTTGGGGACCTTTTTCCTTAGAGCATTGAAATGCATTTATCACATCACCAGGTTCCAAAGGAAACTAGGTAGTAAACCAATAAATGGAGGCCTCAAACAAGAAGAGCATGGAATCGCAGCTGCTAACTGTGTTGTCTGTCATTAATGTTGCCATGAGACAAAGTTCTAATGCATTGTTCGGGGTATCAAGAACAGCAGGTACTGGCATTGCTCCACATCGTCATGTTTGGCTGTGGCTCTGTGATTCTGAGGACAACTTCAGAGCATCCTTCCTTAATGACCCTTATGACAGATCATATTTATTTAGGCCTAAAGTCAAAGGTACATTGTGTAAGAGCAAGCAAGAGGGCAGACTGCCATGGAAGTCCATTTTTCCAACCCTCAAAGACCTTTCTCTGGGATTCAAAGGGGAGGATAATGCCTTTGTTTCAAAAAGCCATAGCAATTCATATATGATTCCTTCTGTGACAGAGCCCACCAAGGCAGAGGAGGGAATTCCAGAGGTCACCACCCTGGAGCCTGCAAAATTAAGAACTTAGAAGTCCATTTTCTGAAAAACTCTTTCAGCTTTCCTAAAGAATCCCCTGTCCTTTCCCCTCTGGGCAGTCAGGGGACACCTACTAAACTGGATGGCCATCACCCAGGATTTTTGGGTGAAGAGAATCATATCCAGGTGCTAAATAATTCCACCTCATGGAAGGCTCACAGCACCTTGTGGGAAGTTAGCATAATGGTTAAGGTGTTTACCTTACAAACACAACATGTAGGGTTTGATTCTCGCATAGGGTAATTGGCTAGGCTTAAAATGGCCACAAGGTCAGTTAGTCTAGTATTAGTCTATGAACCTATTTCAGCCCAAGCCAACCCCTTCTTACAAGACCCATCCAGATGTTCCACCATGGCAAAGAAGTGTTGCAACCCAAGAAGTCTCACAGCTGCTAAAAAAAGAAGAGTCACCCAAGAGGTCCCAGAAGATGACAAAGGGTCTGGAGACCTCTCAGGATTCTTTTTAGTTCTGAAAAAGAATAAGAACCACACACCTGTTTTGGACCACGGCAATCTAAACTTATTTGTTAAGAAGACCAGTTTTTGGATGATAATGGTGCAATTTATTCTTTCCCTCCTTGGGTTGGGGTACTGGATGTGCTCTGTAGACCTTCAGAATGCATGTTACCATATGAAGATTGCACAGTAGTCCAGAAGGTACCTCTTCTTCTGCCTGGGAGCCAGTCATTATAAGTTCTGGGTTCTACTATTTGGAGTTACCGCAGTCCCCTGATGTTCACCAGATGTGTGGAAGCAGTGGCAACACATCTGCAACTGCAGAGATTCCAAGTGTTACTTTATTTTTATTGGGCCCCCTTATGTCATTATACCAGCCCAGCAGCTCAGTGCCCCCATGTCCATGGCAGATTGACCATCAAATCTCCATAAGCCCCGTGGATTTACTCTGGTGTGTGCTGGAACCAGTAGTGGACCCTAAGGATGTCCCATAGACTTGACCATCTCTGCTTCTGTCCAGGGTTTTTTCTTGAATGCCCTACCCATTCTTCACATAGACACGGTTGCATCTGACAGCAGGCATGCAATGGGAAATTGCATTGTATTGCCCCAACTCTTAGGCAGGTCACCCAGGTCCTCCCTTGTCTTCTGTTTGGACCATGCTTCCTTACAGTGACATCCCCAGCTTCAAACAGGGATTGTTGCTGTGGGCAGCCATTTATTTATTTATTTGTTGACATTTGTTTACCGGGAAAGTCCACTAGGCCAAGGGAGCCCATTTTCAGTGGAGGCCCGGGGAGAAAAGCTCCAACAGTAAATTATACAAATCTTAACAAATTGTTAGATACGTGCAATAATTAAAACAAATAACAGAGGTATTATATAGACATACAATAGGAGTGTATGATATATTAAATGAATAGACAATGTGATTATATAAAGGCAAAGGAAATATAAAAGAGCAGTATTTTTAAAGATATAATACAGAGACAGAAGCTGGTAATGAGATATGTGTGGGTAATAATATGTTGTTGAAATTTGGTGGTAGAAAGATATTTACAAGTTCCAGTAGGATCAGCAGTGAGAATAAACTAAGTTAGCCATGATAGGATATGTAGTTAGAGTAGATGTGAAAAACAGTGGTAGAGGCGTGGAAAGGGTGCTGAGACTGGGGAGGTAAAGTGTGATGTGAGAGTGTTCAATCTCGCCTTTGTTCTTACACATGGGTTCGGAGCCGATCCTCGGCTCCGTGCCGGCCGACTGCAAGCTCTGCATCGAGAAGAAGCTCGAGGACATCTAATACCCACAATCCCCCTCTGCCTTTACCTCAGATCTAGTTTGCCGCTGCTGCATTCGCATCGCTGGAGGCTAGCTCGAGGGTTTTCAGATAAGATTTAACTTTCTTTTTGTTAAATTTTCAAGAGAACTTGTTCAAAATCACTAGTTATTATATTTAGTGTAGTGTGTGTGTGTAGAGAGAGAAATTCTCGGTACCGTTAACTTAGTTTAACTTCTTTTAACTGGTATAGAGTTTTTCGGGGCCTACCACCCCTACTTGGATTGACAAACGGACTGACATATTACCGGATTTGACTCTTTTTTTTTCTCTGGATTGACTATTACTGGACTTGACTTTTTTCTCTTACTTCAAAATGTCTGAGAAAATAAAATCTGGATTCAAACGTTGCCAGTGTGGCCAAAAGATGTCGGTCACGGACAACCACAGTTCCTGTGTCTACTGCCTTGGCCCTCTCCACTTACAAGAGGACTGTTCTATTTGTCACTCTTTTAGTGGGAGGGTCATGACAGATAGGCGCAGGAAACTGATGGATAGAGGTTTATTGAAACCCTCTTTCCAGGAGGCTCTGGATGCTTCAGACCAGGCATCCAAATCCTCGAAGGAATCGAAGACGTTGGAGCCCAAGTCATCGGCTCCGAGCTCTTCGGGTAAAGTTAGATCATCGGTTCCACAGACTTGGGGCCGAGTGTTCAACTGTTGGCAGTTTCGAGCCTCGAGTCTTGGAACGGTGGGAGCTCCCTCCACCGACTCTGTTGAGGTCGGCTCCGTCTTCGATCCCTTCGACTCGTTCTTCCAGGCCCCTTTCCGACACCGATGTGGACCGTGTGGTGCAGAAATTGATGGAGCATACGGCCCTATCCAAGCTTATCTCGGTCTCCTCTCAGTTGATGTCGAGACTTGAAGGCCTGCCACTATCTCCATCTGTTCCTCCTCTGAGACCTGTCCAGTCTTGAGCCGGAAGAAGCTGAACTGATGATTGTGGAGCCCTCGGTGCCAGAACCGTCTTTTCTCGGTCGGCACCGTTCACCTCGACTCCATCCGATCCGGTACTGGAGTCTCGGGGCCGAAGATCCATTCTTGGTTCCGGGACCGAGAGTCGGACCGATGTTTCGGTTCCGGCGCTCCCTCTCGGAGCCTCGGCGGATCGACTCGGTTCCGTCCTCGGGTCGGTGCCTTCGGTTCCTGTTTCGGGATTCTTCCCATTTCTTGAACCGGAGATACCTCGACTTCGGGACCGGGGCCTTCGACCTCATGAGGAAGGTGTTGTCTACCGGACAACCACATCAGCAGGAACAGCTTCTCCTCCCACAAAGGACCGTTATCCTCCTCTGCACCCACGGCCACATCCAAGCGTCGGGCACCAGTGTCTCAGCCACCCCTGGAGGTGCCCCTCTTCCTCGGAGGCTTCTTTGGATGCTCCCCACGAAGAAGTCCCTAGGAAAAGATTGTGTAAGAGGAGACACTTGGATTCTCCACAAGAATCCTTGACATCTGATACTGACTTAGATGAGTCGGAAGGGTCCCTAAGTCACCTTCAGAAGATGTCTCTTTTTCTGACATCTTGGAGATCCTAAAACAGAGAGGTGACTGGCAATCCCTCCCCCCTTCTGAGGATGAGTCAGTTTTGCTGAAGGCATTTGGTGCTCGCCCTTCCTCCTCCTGGGTCACTCCGTCCTTCGATGAGTTAATGGAGTTGATTGCTCGAAGGGCGTGGGAGACACCTGACACGGTGGAACCAGTCCCTAGGAAGCCAAATAAGTACATTACGGCACCACAGGACAAGGCTTACCTCACCAAAGGAGTTCCAGTAGGCGCCATGGTGGTGGCAGCGGCCACGAAAAAGGAGATGTCGGAGTCTTCCTCATCTGTCCATCCGCCTAACAATGATTCTAGGACCATGGACAGATACGGGAAGCGCATTTTCAGTTCAGCGGCTTTCTCTATGCGTTCCCTGAACTATTTGACTCATTTTACACGTTTACAGAGGATCTAGTCAAAGAGTTGGGAGATACCCTCCAGGGTACTACAGATGCTGCTGTTTCAGAGAAAGTTACAGCACATCTCAACACCCTTACATCCATTGTAAACTCGTCCATGAGGCTGATATCCTACGCAGCCGAAGGATCGAGTAGAGCAGCGGCTTCAGCGATTGCTCTTCGTAGGCAATCCTGGATGCGCTTATGTTCGTTCGGAAGCCTTCAAGTCTTCCTTTACTAACGCCCCATTTGATGGAGCCACACTTTTGGCCCTAAAGTAAAGGAGACCCTTACCGGTGTGAACAGGAGGGAAAGACTCTGTCTGCTGTTGGAGTCCGTTTTCCACCCTTCCAGACCGTACCCCAAAGGGCAGCGTGGTGGGAAAATGTGGTTTGAAAACCCCAAGGATCTTTCCCAAACACACAGGGTGATGCCCCTCTAGAGGCAGAGGGGGCAGAGGTGGAAGGCGCCGCCCTGGCGGCAGAGGGGGTCGCAAAACCAAGGTGACAGGGACAACCTCCTGGCAAACCTTTCAGCACTCCTGAGAGGAGGCCCGACTGTCCTGCTCTGGAGGCAGTCGGGGGTCGCTTAGCTTTATACCCTCAGGCCTGGCAAAACCTTTCTTCAGACAATTGGGTAAAAGGCGTTGTTACCAGCGGTTACAAAATCCCATTTCTATCCACACCCATTCCAAAGAAAACTCCCAGATGTACCACCCCATCTGCGAGACCCAGCAGCTACAGAAATTTCAAAGCTGCTAGAAAAAGAGTCATCCAACCAGTCCCAGCGGACCAAATAGGATTCGGAACTTACTCAAGGTTCTTTTTAGTTCCAAAGAAAACAGGGGACTGGAGGCCGATTCTGGACCTAAGCCATCTCAACACCTTTGTCAAGAAGGAAAAGTTCGAATGGTCACGCTTCAATCGATCCTTCCATTCTTACGGAAGGGCGACTGGATGTGCTTTCGATAGATCTGAAGGGCGCATGCTACCACATCAAAATGGCCAGGCGTCCAGGGATGATTTGCCCTATCGGCTGGGAGCCAGTCACTATCAGTTTCGAGCCCTGCCCTTTGGTCTGACTACAGCCCCCAGGGTCTTCACCAAATGCATGGCAGTGGTAGCGTCTCATCTGAGGCGCCTAGGATTCCAGGTGTTTCCGTATCTGGACGACTGGCTCCTGTCTGCCACCACCAGGCGTCAACTGATACAAGCCAGGGATTACACCCTACAACTTTGTACACACCTTGGAATTTCAGTAAATTTCGAAAAATCTTTGCTACAGCCATCACAGAATATCTTATTCATAGGAGCGGAATTAGATACACACCATTTAGTTCTAAAACTTCCTACAGAAAGAATAGTAGCACTTCAAATCAACATTTCCCTTCTGCTGTCGTCCAGAAAGTCCCCGGCAAAAATTGTTCTGAAAGTCTTGGGTCTCATGGCAGCTTCTCTCATTGCGATACCATTGGGAAGACTGCACATGAGAGTGCTACAATGGCTTCTGTTTGCACAATGGTCATTCCAACAACTTCCACTGACTCACGAAATATTGATAACGAAAACATGCAAATCACACCTAATGTGGTGGTTACAGACTTGCAACCTATCCAGCGGAAGACCATTTGTGCTACCCGCACCGTCAGCGGCGATAACCACGGACGCTTCCCTGATAGGGTGGGGGGCACCTTTCAGGGACAGACAGTCCAAGGCGAATGGACCAATCTGGAGTACAATCTGCACATCAATGTTCTGGAGTTGAGGGCAGTGTTTTTGGCGTTGCAACACTTTGCTCCCCTTCTTCCTCCAGGGACCATTGCAGTTCAGACAGACAACATGTCCGTAGTCTGGTACATAAACAAGCAAGGGGAACCAGGTCTTACCAACTATGCAGAGAGGCCATGAGAATTTGGCAATGGGCAGAGTCCACGGTCGCTTTCTGATCGCAGCGCACATCCGGGGTCATCCAGCGTCATAGCCGACAGGCTGAGCAGAACAATACTATTGCCTCACGAGTGGTCCCTCAAACAGTCAGTTGCGAGAAGGATTTTTCGCAAATGGGGCCAGCCTACCTGCGATCTGTTTGCGTCTCCAATGAGCGCCAAATGCAGGAGCTACTTTGCCCTATTACCCCCTCCAGGGGAAGTCCCCAGGGGCGCTGGTGCACGATTGGCCCCCGGGTCTCCTATATGCTTTTCCTCCATTTCCCCTGATTGCAAAGTTTCTACAGAAAGCCAACAACCTTCAGAGGACTATTATTCTCATTGCTCCGTTCTGGCCTCGTCAAATTTGGTTCCCCTTTCTATTGCATCACCGCATTCGGGGACCTTGGATGCTGGACCCAGAGCCAGATCTACTGACTCACTCGTCAGGAGTTCCTCACCCATCTCTAGAATCTCTCCATCTAGCAGCTTGGCTGCTCCGCTTCCCTTTTTAGCCAGGTCGGTTCCCCTTACATCGGCGGTTCAAGATATTTTAGTAGCTTCTCATAAAGCTTCCACTACAAAGACTTACACCAGTAAGTGGAAACGTTTTGTCTTTTGGGCGGAGTCACATCATTTGGACCCTGTTGTAGCTCCGTTAAACAAGATTTTAGAGTTCTTGACCGAACTATTTCATGAAGGAGCTTCCCCGGCTACTTTAAGAGTACAGTTAGCTGCCATTTCTAACTATCATGTAGAGGAATGTGGTGCGCCTATTATGGCTCACAGACTTTCTAAAGCCTTTTTAAAAGGTTCTTTTCATATCAGACCACCAGTCAGAAGTCCGACATCACAGTGGAATTTGAACCTGTTGCTCTCTAAATTGATGTTGCCACCCTTTGAACCAGCCTCAAGTTGCACATTGAAATTTTTGTCATGGAAAACTTTATTTCTAGTGGCCATTACATCTGCTAGACGAGTGTCTGAGCTTCAGGCCCTTTCTGTCAAACATCCTTATTTAATATTTCATTCTGACAGAGTATCCCTACGCACTAATCCATCCTTTCTCCCCAAAGTTTGCTCTTCTAATAATATTAATCAGTCCATTGAATTACCCACCTTCTTTAAGAACCACTCTAATAAATTGGAGTATATGTTGCACAAACTGGATGTTCATAGACAACTCAGATTTTATTTGGATAGAACAAAAGATCACAGGAAATCTGATCAACTATTTGTAGCTTTTGCTGACAGCAGAAAGGGTCTTGCAGTTACGAAACGAACTCTTTCTAAATGGCTAACTGACTGTATCACATATGTTTATGAGGCCTCTGATCAAATATTATCAGTGAAACCCAAAGGACATTCCACCAGATCAGTTTCTACATCTTTGGCTCACGCAGCTCGCTTACCACTAGACACTATTTGTGTGGCTGCTACTTGGGCTAAACCACATACATTTATCTCTCATTACAAAGTGGACAGGGTTTCTAGGGATAGGGCAACCTTTGGTTCCACTGTGCTCAAGAACGTTCTCCCTTGAGTTCCTCAGGGTCATGGAGCTAGGGACGCTACCCATGTGTAAGAACAAAGGCGAGATTGAACACTCTCACATAAAGAAGTTATGTCCTTACCATAACGTTCCATGTGGAGTGTTCATCTCGCTTGTTATTACACTCCCACCCTCCACCCTTAGGAAGAGCGTTCGATCTGGTGCCTGGTCTGGAGTATTCTCCTTCTGCTGTTGCATTATTAGTGTTACTATCATACCCTTGGTATGTTTGTATATATGTACTTCTATGTATATAGTTTGGCATGTGTGCGTGCTTTATGTCTGGTTTGCTTGCAAACTAGATCTGAGGTAAAGGCAGAGGGGGATTGTGGGTATTAGATGTCCTCGAGCTTCTTCTCGATGCAGAGCTTGCAGTCGGCCGGCACGGAGCCGAGGATCGGCTCCGAACCCATGTGTAATAACCAAGGCGAGATGAACACTCCACATGGAACGTTATGGTAAGGACATAACTTCTTTTTGTAGGAAGTGAGGAATCAAGTAATGGAGGATTGAGAGTTAAGACAGCCACATTGCCATTGGGAGAAGTGGTGCTGTTGCAGAGATTTTTTTAAAGTTTTTTTAAATTTTGCTGGAGGTTCTGATAAAGATAGGGAGAGAATTCCATACTTTGGCAATAGAGAAGGAATAGAGCATGTCACCTGCTGGAAGTTTTGGTTTGTGCACTTGCAGGAGAAGTTGATTTTCAGATCTTAGTGGTCTGTTTGGGTGGTAGTGAGTTAAGATGGAGGAGAGGGCAGGACAGTCTGTAGGTTTGTATATGGTTTTATGTGCAGTGAGTAGTTGCAGATAGGTTAGATACTGTGGAAGTTCAAGCCAGTTAAGCTGTTGTAGAGAGATGCAATGATGGGAAGAATATTTTGTGTTGGTAGCAAATTTGGCAACCTTGTTATAACAGGTTGTGAGTTTACTTTTTAGGGAGGAATGGATGTTGGTGAGGAGAAAGAACACCATATAGAAGAGAAGGAAGGTGAGGCAAGGGTACACTTTGTGGTGCAGTTGAGGAATTGTTTGTGCCTGTAGTGGGTACCTAATTTTTGGTATTTTTTTATGTTATTATGGATCTGGAGTTGAAATGACAGGTTTTCCTCTATAGTAACTCCGAGTAGTTTTGTATGGGAGACAACTTCTGTGGTGCTATTGTTTTGAGAGTGAATGGTAAAGTCGGTCTTATTAATTAAGAGATTTTTCTTCGGAGTGAATAGTAGCAATTTAGTTTTGTTTGGGTTTAGGGCAAGATGATTATTTTACATCCAATTTTCGGTAGAAGTAAAGGCATTATGGGTTAGTTGTAGAAGTTCTGTTTTAGATTTAGCTGAGCAGATAATGGTTGAGTTGTCTGCATATTGCACAACAGACCCATTATTTTAGAGTGGAATGAAAGTTGTTTACAAAAATACTAAAAATAAGGGGTCCTAAGATGGAGCCCTGTGGAACTGCTGTGGGGGATGCAAGAAATGGAGAGGAAGAGTTGAGCCATTTGGGGGACTGTTGTCTATTATTTTAAGTAGTTAGTGAACCAGTTAAGAGTTGGGGGGGGGGATACCTAGGTGAGAAAGTTTACTGAGGAGTAGAGAGTGGGAAATTGTATCGAAAGCCTTAGAGAGGTCGAGAAACAGTGAGGCTACAAAGTTACCATTGTTCCTAGCTTGATTAATTGTGTCCATGAAGGAGATAACAGCTGTGGTTGTGCTGTGGTTTGGCCTAAATCCATGCAGAGTTTGAGAGAGGAGTTGGTTTTTCAGTAAAAAATTGAGTAGTTGATGGTGAATACATTTTTCCAGGATTTTAGAAAAAGGGGAGAGAATAACGATGGTTCGAAAGTTAGAGGTTTTAGTGTTGTTACCACCTTTGCAGAGAGGGAGCATATATGCTTCTTTCCAAATGGTGGGGACATAGGACTCTAGGAGAGAGCTATTGAGAAGTATGCTAATTGGATAAGCAATGGCTTTTGCTGATATTTGTAGGTATTCAGGGGGTAAGTTATCTGGGACAATGGAGCCAGGTTTTAGTTTTAGGAGACGTTTGGTTATGGTATTGATGGGTATAGGGGAGAAGGAGAAGGTGGGTAGGGTAGAGTTTGTAGTACTTTGTGCAGGAGGTGGAACTAGATGAGGGTTAGTATTGAAGTTAGTTTGGGGAAAGGTGGTGGTGAGTTTAGCTATATTTCAATGAAATTTGAGTTAGAGGGTAACAATTTCTTCAGGTTTTTTGTTGGGGAAAGGGTAAGTGTTATTTTTAGTACCGGGGTTAATTAGGGATGGGATAGAGCTCCAAAATATCTGTGGATTTTGTTTGTATTCTTTTTGGAGGTTTAGATAATAGTTTTTTTCTTTCATTAATTACTAGACGCTTTCTCTGATTACGGTGGTGTCTAAATTCTAGGAGATCATTGGGATCTTTGTACTTCAGCCATTTTTTTCCAGATTCTATCCCTGACGCTCATGGTTTGCTTGGTAGCTTTGGAGAGCCAGATGGCATCCTTATTCTTTATTCGTTTTTGTCTTAATGGGGCTAGTGTATTTGAGGTGAAGGTGTTTGTTTGGTTTTACGCAATACATAGGCTGGTAGCTGGTCACTGATGCTACAGGGAAGTGTGCATGCTGTTGAAATTTTGTTTGGGTCTGATACTAGTATCCAGTCTAGAACTGGGCCACTATTGTTTTGCTAGGTTTGGTTATATCTGTTATCAACTGTGTGAAATTGAAAAGGTTGATATTAGATGGAGGAGAGTGACCTGTGACTTCTAGCCAATTTATGTGTACATTGCCGAGTGTAATTGTCTTGTTATGTATAGTGGTAGATACTCAGGCAAGAATGTCTTCAAGAAGTAGAATATTGTTGCCAGGGGGAATGTAGATGGCTATGATGCAGAGATACTTGGAGTTTGTTTCAACAGAGATAGAAGTATCTCTGCTGTAGAGAACTGAGGGATGGGGTTGGGATAGGGGATAACTGTTAGGGTGCTAGGAAAGAGTATGGCAATGCCACCTCCTTTTTACGAGGTCTGTCGGCTCTTAGGCAGGCATACCCTGGAGGGAGGAATTCTATGCCTTTTATATTAAAAAAAAAAAAGTACATACATCCCAGTTATGAATGTCCACGTTGCAGCCTATGAGAAAATGGTTTGTAAGGACATCTACTACCTTTATAAGGATTTAAAATACAACTCACGGGGTAGCCAAAACTTAGTGGATAATTTAACCATAGGTGAAAGAAGGTGTATGGAAGAACTCGTATTAAATAATGAGATCAGAATAATGAAACCTGATAAGGGCGGAGGTATAGTGATATATGATAGCCAGCTATACCTTAATGAAATAAATAACATATTATATGAATCAGGGAACTACGAGCAAGTATCCATTAACCAAATTAATATTGGATACAGACGAATAGATTTAGCCCTAGAGGAATATTTACTAGATAACCGAATTACTAGTGAATTATATGATTACTTGAGAACTGAATACCCAATTATGGCTCACATCATAGGGATTCCCAAGATCCATAAAAACAAGAACAATCCACCTTTTAGACCTATTATCTCAGGATCTAAATCGAAAACCTTCAAAATAGGGATCACTATAGATCATTGGACTAAGCAAGTATACACTAAAGTGGACCATTTGGTTAAAGATTCATGGGATTTTCTAAGTAAACTCACTGTGGAAGTATGGGATGAGAATTTGACATTTCTCACTATAGATGTACAGGATTTATTCTCCAGTATACCAGCGTCCACTGGTTTAGAGTATTTCCAAAGCAGCCTATGTAAATACTCTGGATGTAGCTGGGACAGAGTAAATCTAATTTTGGACATGATGGGACTTGTTCTAGAACATAATTACATATCACATGCAGGAGAATATTTTAGACAAACTCGAGGTGTAGCCATGGGAGCTTCATGTGCCCCCATATTTGCCAACTTGGTTATGCTCGAGTGGGAGAATCTATACATATTCCCCAGCCAGTTTTACCAGTATATCAGACTATACACCAGATTTTTGGATGATGTTTTTATTATCTGAACAGGACCCAATGAATTGATTCCTTCGTTTCTGGAATATCTTAACCACACCACAGATTTTTTGAGATTTACTTCACATTATGACAAAAAAGGTATTGCTTATTTGGATACATGGATTAGCAACACAGGGACTGGCTTTTCATCAAGGATATACAGGAAGCCTACTTTTTCTAATGACTATATTCATTTTAGCAGTTGTCGTCCTACACACATCTTCAAAAATATAGTCAAGGGACAGAGTATAAGAGCAGCAAGAATGTCATCTACTATGGAAATCATGACAAGTGAGTTAGAAAAAGTATCCAAATTATTCCTGGATCGAGGATATCCTAAGAAATTGTTAGAGAATGTCATTTCGTATGTACAAGCCCAATGGGGACACAAGTATACACCATTATTGGGGATTAGTACAGTGTCACTAAATAACAAAAGCAATGAAAGGGATAGAAAAGTATGTGTGATCAAATATAATCCTTACACCAGTGTAATTATTGAAATACTCAAAAAACACTGGCCATTAATCAACATCTCTGGAGCTATTGGAAATATAGTAGGAACAGACATTTGTACAGTATTCAAAACGGGAAGTAATATAAAGAGAATAATGGAGTATGGAAGGAGAGGAACAAGTGACAAGAGAATGAAAGGTACCACTAGATGTGGTACCTGTAAACAATGTGTATTTATTAATACTAAACAAAAAATTAGGTTAGACAACATTATTAATACTACGATAATTTGCAAAAATGGGAATTACAATACACAACGCATTGTTTATATAGCTACCTGTACAAAATGCTCAGCCTTTTATATAGGCAAAACTGAGAGGAAGTTAAAGACTCGTATTTATGAGCATACGTACAGGATAAAAAAGGGAGATTTAAAAAATGCTTTGTGCAAACACATTGTAGAAAAGGGGACGGATCACAGTTTCATCTTTGCCATTATAGACCAGGTAGAGATCAGTGATAGAGGTGGGAATTGGAAGACATATCTGGCCTGGATAGAAAGTAAATGGCAAATATGTACGGATGCAACTACATCACCCGGTATAAATGATCATATTAGTGTAAAACCCTTTCTTGCATTAAATTAGTACTGCACAAGAACAAACAACAAAAAATAAAAAAGAAGTTCCCACTGGCGGTACTATAATATGTATTACTGACCTATTGGACATTTTTACATACATTTTTATATATATATCTTTGTATATTTTTGTATATTAATGTAGGTTACCCAATTCTCTTATTTTTACATATGTTTATATTGTACATATGAGTTTAGTATTTACTAATACAACCAAACATGGATTATTTAATAGATTAACATAATTCACTTACTTAAGATGTGTATATGTTTTAAAGAGCTTTAGTAATGAACTAGTCATATTGACATGTTTGTAATATACTCCTGTATATTGATTCATATATAATTATACATCTTTATAACATATTAACATACTTTCACATATACTTTATAGACAGTTTTTCCTTATGTGTATATATATAATATGTATAGACATGACATAGAATGACCTACAGTATTTATGCCTGCATTATTTAACTTTATATATTTTTAGGATAACAGTGTAGTCTAACTTTATTCTTATGGTTAGATTTTTCATGGGAAAGATGAATGTACAAGCATTTTGAATATTAATTTATTTTATAAGTGTAAAATAAGCAGACATTAACATGTAGTTAGTATGGTTTCTAATAACAGTTTATTAATAGGTATTTGTTGTTTTTAAAAACAGAGTGTTTTTTAAATTGGAGATTTTTGGCGCCTAAAAGGCTTTAAAAAGAATGGACTGTAGGAGCTCATTGGTTCTGATGAAATCTGCGGTGTGACAGATGAAAGCGCTTAACTCTGTTTAAGAGCTTTAGTGTATATTGCTCTCTCTTTGAATAAATTTCTTGTTTTATTGGTATTCGAAGTCTCGAGTGTTGGGGAATCTGTATCCTGCTATTTTTGGATTTTATATTAGGTTTAGCCAGGTTTCTGTTGTAACTAATATATTTGGTTTGTTAAGAGATAACCAGGCATGGAAGTCAGGAATTTTGTTCTTGACACTTTGGAGATTAATTGTTGTGAGGTTGAGTGATTTACATGGGTTAGGTCCTGGGTTTGGATGGATATCTCCACATAGGGATATGCTAGAATGCATGAAAATGTAGGGAAATGATATGAAGTGTTTTTTTTGAAGATTTATGGGTAAAGTATTGTAGAAGCTTCTTTGTACAGGAAGTAGTTTAATTTGGTGTATAGGTGAGCATTAAGTTTGAAGAGGCTACAGGATATATCTAAGTAGCTAGGGATCCCTGTGGAGGGTGGGGCTGTAGTAGATGTGATGTGCTGAGGAGTGATAGTTACAGGTAAAGAAGTTATTTGAGATAGGAGACAGAGAAATAGGGTGAGGGGGCAGAGAAGCAATAGAATAGGGAGAACCTATTTTGAGAAATGATGTGTGAATGGAGAAAGAGTATGGTAAATGTGAATAGAGTGGTATACTTGTTTAGAAGTGATTAGTTTTTATAGATTTAGATAGCTGAAGTGGATATTGGGTGGGGATGCAGTTAAGTGTGAAGTGGAGAAGAAAAGCTGATTGGTTGACCAAGAGGAAGGGGTGGTGCTATGATGAGAGTAAATGTAATTGATTTGGGGGTGGGTCAGAATGGGGAGTAGGGTAGGGGAGCGGAGTGAGCTCAAGTGTAGTGAGGATGAACGGACGAGGCACACCCAGGTTTAACAGAGATAGACTTGCGAAAAAGAAAAACAATCAGTGAGACAGATAAGTACAGTGCACCATGTAAGTGCAGGAGATTGTTGTGTGAGCATTAGAGTGCCGCAGCAAGGAAAAAAACGGCAGGGAAAGTATAAGGTCTACAGCTCTTGTTTGACATTATATAGGGGGATTAGGTTAGGTAGGAAGTATATACTGGAAAGATAGTTTGTGAACAATATGAAGCTGTGCTGAGTGAGAAGAGCAGCAGTCCTGTACTGGTAATGGGGAAGGAATGTCTATTCCCGTACGGGAGTCCAGAGTGGTGATTAGGGAGGCAGAGTGGGCAGGGGGAAGAATAAGTTAACAGCAGGGATGAAAAGTGGATCATCTTAGGGCTGTGGTGATTTTCGATGTGCCGTAGACATTCACAAACAGAATATAGATTGAAACAGGCACAATAGGCACAAAACTGAAAAGTCTGTACAAACAATGTAGTGAGGAAGACTTCCCAGTTAGCAGGATGGGCTCTCTGCAATGTCACCTTGCTCCCCTAGGATCCTTCCCTGCTATTCCTTCAGTCACCCAAGCACTAATCGAACCCTGGTCACCTGTGTTATAATCAGGGCTTTATACCTCTATGCCACCAGAGTAGCTGAGTGTTACTATATTTACATAAATGGCTCCTCACTGCAAGAACAAAAGAATCTTTAATCCAAGCAAGAGATTTTGGGTGCCAGTTGTGTTGATCCTTGGGTACCTTAGCATATTATGAAAATTCAGCTTGCAACCCAGTCAATCTCTGGACTTTGTAGGTGTCATAAATTACAGTATTACCATTGTCAAGCCTGACTTCTCTTCACTTGTAGGCAGAATATGCTCTCAGTTCTCTCACTGCACCAGCATCTCTCATCATTCATTTAGGGTCCATGTTGACCTAAATGACATTGGTTGTTCATGCAAGATTTTTATGAGAGTCCTACTGTCGACTCTATTGTTCCAGAGGTATTACTAACACATCCCCATCACCACCCAGTTAGGTTATCCTCTTTGTCTTGTCACAACAGCTCATCCTGGATAACTTCCCCTTTGGTTTCACAATGATATCCTATATATTCTCCTACTTTCTATGGCCACAGTGATAATGAACACCTGCCCATTGGGATAGGGCAGGGGACGTTTCAAAAAATGTGGAACAGCCATAAAGCCAATCTTCACAACAGCATTCTGGAGATGAGGAGGTCCTCCTAGTAGTGCAAGCACTTCAGAAATTATTTTCCAGGGATGCAACTTTCATCCAGACAAGCAACACTTCTGTGTAACACATCAACAAACAGGGGAACCTGTTCATACCCCCATGCCAACAGGCCGTGACAGTATGGCAATATTTTCACAGTGCTTTCTCATAGCAACACACATACCAGGTTGGACCAGTATTTTTGCAGACAAGCTAATTCACTGCATTCTCATGCCTCATGAGTTGTTCCTCAACAATACAGTGGTAATGGAAATTTTCAGCCACTAGGGACATCCTTGCTCTGACCACTTTGCATCTCCAAACAATATGAAGTCCAGCAACTACTTTGCCTTCATCCCACAACAGAGCCAGTCACAAAGGGACACATTAGTTTATACCTAGCTCCTGGTCTCTAATATGCCCTCCAGTCTGTTCCACTGATAACAAAGTTCCTACAAAAAGCCACCATGTGCCAAGCAACAGCAATTCTCATTGCTCCTTTCTGGCTCCAACAAGTTTGGTTCCCTTACTTGTAGCTTCTGCAAACTCCATGGGTACTGGATCCTCATTTGGTTCATCTATCTCAGTAATCCGGCAAGTCTCACCTGGACATCAACCCCCTGAAACTAACATCAAACAGCCTTCAGTCCCCAATACAACATGGCTTTTGCCCCTCAGTACAAACAGAAATGATAACCAACTTGTTTCCTCTATCTTGCCAGACCTCTCAAAATCTTTTTGGTACTGTTTTTCACCCTAAATGTCTCCATACCCTCTCATCCTCACAATTTTCTAGCTCTGTCCTTAACTGCTTCACTAGGTCTGCCCTTAATGGGTTCACTAGCTATCATAAAATGTTGGTTGTACACATTAACTTCACTTTAGTACTTCTACTTTTTTCTGCTCATCTCATATTAACTCTCATCACTCACTCTGTCCTTCATAGCTGCTATGGCTCCACTAGTCCAGCCTAACTCATCCTCTAATATATATTTCTCTTCCCTGCCTAACTCATTTCTATCCACTGCTCTTCTGATTCTACATTCTCTCCTATCCGTCTTGACTTCTCATATCTCTGAAACCAAGAACACTCTCTGTTGGCTGGAAAATCAAGGAAAGTCACTTGGATAGTTAAAACACAGTTTATTCCACGATATAAAAGAATATATCTACAGCGTTGGCAAAATTAACAATGTTGAGTCACCGTATCTTCCACCATAAACACCAATAATCCACAGTCAAGCGCTTTTGTCCATCCGGACTTCAAAGCATACTCCTTTTAAAAGCCCATCAACTAATCACTTTAAAGATTAAATAAAATATGCAAATGACATATTTAAAACACTCTATTTTTTGTTAATATATAAACATTAAACTTAAAATATATATGTCCTTTGATCAAAGTTTTTGTGCCCTGTGTTTTAATTCGGGCTTGAGAGAAATAAAATCATTTAATCCTGGTGTAACATTTGAATTATACTGTAGCTGCCATTTCATTTCAGCCCTTTCTAACTCGTTCTTCCAATCTCCTCCCCTTATGTCCTTCGGCACTACTTCCAAAATCCCAAAAAGAAATGTGTGATTGGGATTAATTTTTATATGCCTGTATAACCCGTTATTGTCATCCTGTTTTCTGATATCATAGAGGTGCTCGTATATTCTCTTTTTCAGCATCCTCTCAGTTTTACCTATGTAAAAATGAAAACAAATCTGACAAATAGAGATGTATACCACCCCTCTTGTGTTGCAAGTACACTTTGCCAACTTTATTTCAAAACTGGTCCTTTCAGTATGAACTACAGAAGATGTCAAAATGTACCCTTTGTACTAGTAATGGATTTGGAAATAGAATGTTCTAATAAGAATTTCATATTGTTTTTAGTTCTGTACACAAATGTTGGTTCTGGTCCCAGTATTTCTTCCATCTCTCTGTTTCCTTTAAACAATAACCAGTTTTTTCTAAGGACAGATTTTATCTTGTTACTACTCTCACTATAAGTAATAACCATTGACTGGGTAAAATTGTCTCTAGATTGAATATTATCTTCATTTTCATCATGTAATTTAGCACCCAACAGTGGTTTATATCTTACACCCCATTCACTTGTTACTTGATGGCAAATAGGTAACACAAACTCATAAGGGTACTTCCTTTCCACAAAAAAACCTACCAATTTGCTCATTTCAACCTTAACTAATTCTAAATTCGAGCACATCCTCGCAATACGGACCATCTGGCCCTTTATAATATTCCTCTTTATATATAATGGATGGCTACTCTTAAAATCTAAATAATCATTAGAAAAAGTAGGTTTTCTATATATCCTTGATTCAAAACAATTGTTTTCAACATTCTTAAACAATCAATCTTGTCAACATTAAAATTACCTGTGAATTTAAAATATTCGTGTTGATCATGCTTATTCCACAAGATAAAAATGTTGTCCAGGAACCTTAAATAACTAATCCAGCAGTCCACAAAGGGACTGTTGTGTGTATACTGTTCCTCCCAGCCAACCATGACCAGGTTTGCAAATAAAGGTACGCAGCTAGTACCCATAGCAACGCCAAGCGGTCTGTCTATAAAATTCACCCCTAAAAAAGAAAAAGTTATTTTTCAGGACAATCTCCATCAGCATCATCACAAAATTCATCATAGTGTTACTTAAGGAAGTCCTTTCCAGTAACACTCTGTGGAAATATTCTAGATCAATTTCGTGAGGGATTAACGTAAAAATATCTACTACATCAATTGTAGAAAAAGAAATATCCCTATCAAAATGCTTATTTTTTATTCGACTTAAAAAGTCTCAGGAGTCACTGAGAATGTAATCGATAGTTCTCAAAGATTTCCTTACCCACTCGGTCAATAAACTTCTCCTATCTCTCCTGACCTCTCCTACCTTTTCTGACATCTCCCACCTCTCCTACATCTCCTGACCTTTCCTACATCTCTTGGCCTCTCCCACCTCTCCTTCATCTCCTGACCTCTCTTATTTTGCTTGAACTTGTTACAGTCTCTTGACTCCCAACTATGTTAATAATTCAATCACTGTGTATGTTTGACCAATCACTCTTTATTTATTATGTTAAATTTGATAATGTTGGTGTAGTAGTACTTCTGTAATTTGTATTATCAAGTGTACAATGTAGGATTTTTTCCCAGGTCTTCACTATAAAGGGGTCTTACATGTTCCAGTCAGACATTCCTGGTAAATAAACACATACATAAATAAATAACAACATGTTTTCTCCAATTTCAATGATGGCCAAGAACTCCACTTGAAAAACCTACGAGAGAATATGGAAACATTTCTTTATCTGCCCCCCCCCCCCCCCCCCCCCGCCAATTATACTGGATATTTTGGCAGTTTTTTCTATTCAAGTGCAGGTTATTCTACTGTTAAGATTCAGTTACCATCTGTGGGATGAAATGCTTCTCCCATTGCATCGCTAAAGGTTTCTAATGCTTTCCTTAAGGACACTTTTTTTGTTGCAGCCAGTTATCAATGATCAAACTCAGTCTTGGGACATTACTTTGTTGTTAAAAGCTCTCATACAGCCTCCTTTTGAGCCTGCCTCTACTACCAAATTGAATATTCTTTATTTGAAAAATATTTTTGGTGGTTATAATCTCGGGTAGCTGAATTTGTGAACTACAGTCCTTGTCTTCCAAGATTCCTTATTTGTTATTTTACAAAGAAAGAGTGACTCTCAAACCTTTGTGCCTAAAGTTGCCAGAGAGTCAGCTCTGAATCAAGTTATACATTTACTTGTCTTTTTTGCAAATCATGCAAAGAGGGGAATACACTCTGCATATTTTAGATGTACACCATTAACTGAGAATTTATTTGAACTGTACTAAATCCTGCTGAAAGATGATCAGCTGTTTGTATCTTTTTCTACAATCAAATTACGATCCAAATTTTCTAAAGTCACCTTGTCTAGATGGCTCTCATATTGCATTTCCTTTGTTTATAATTAAAGTGGGTTATTCCTAACAATCAAGCTAAGAACATATTACACTAGATCTATTTCAACTTATACTGCATTTTTCAAACATTCATTTTTTTCAAACATTCATCATCGGATGACATCTGTGCAGCAGTAACTTGGTCTACCATGTATACCTTTGGCAAGCATTACAAGCCAGATCTTGTCTCTAAATCCAGTTTTCAGTGCCATCACACTAAAAGGTATCCTGCCATGATGCCACTCAGGGGTCTTGGTAACTGGGAACACTGAATCAAATGTCAAGATGGCTGGAGGAAACAACATATGATATGAAAGTCATGTGCTTACCTTAATGCTAGATCCTTGTTGACCCTTTCCATTCATCTCAACATTCTACCCTCTTCCCCACTTCCACATTGTCATAGTTTCCTTTGTTCTTCTAGGGGATCATGACAGAACTTACCTGAAGGCTTTCATGTTGCCTGTCTATTGCCCTAAAATGATTCTTTTTAGTGGGGCTCCCTTTCCAGGAGGTATTCCCATCTGCTTTTTCTTGCAAACTCATTGAGAGGAGTGCCATTGATACAGTGTATTTGGACTGTATACTGGTCTTTTATTTGCTTTTATTCATTAAAATGAGTTTTCCTTTGTCCTTTTGGTGCATTTTTTCTGGGGTTTTGGTCAATTAAAAAGTTACATATTGCTTTGCTGAATCTGTTTTTTGTCCACTTCTCCCATATCAACCACTTTAAGCATAACTTTTTCTTGTCTGGGTTTCAGCTGCTGCAATTTCTTCCTTCTGCAGCTCATTCATCAGCACCATTAATTAACCAGCAACAGGTGGGTTAACTTGTTTCCATATGTTAGTTTTACATTTTTTATAAACAAGTAGTACTAAAGCTTGCAGCCTGCGATCTGGTGCTTCCTGATTTATTTGTACATTAAGAGCAGCAGCAGCATAGTTTCATCAGATTTTACTGTATCTGGCCAGAGCTGGTCACATACATTTTGCACCCCTGGCTCTAAGCTTTTCTAGTGCATTGCAGTGAACAAGTATGAGTCCTTAAATCTCCAGCTACACCTTTATGCCACCTGACAAGTCTGCAGCTGCAAGAGACTTTTGCATATCTAGGTGATAATTTTATTTCCTTCCACTTGCCATTTGGGAATGAATTGCCACAGCTTCTTTCCCATGCCCTGTTTAACATCAATTTCATCTAAAGAAAATGCTGTCAGGGTTTGGTAAATACTGCTCATATGATGACCTGCTACTGGATGCTCACCCCCTTGTCTTCACTAAACAATTCAGGAGTGATGGCTCCTCAGTCTTCTAGAATCTATGATACACTAAGGTTACTAGCCTTTGCTTTAAGTTTATTATAACAAAATATTATTCTAAGATTTAAATCAAACTTGTGGCTGGCTGATTCCCAACTTATTACAGAATATCCATCAAACAATTGTTTCCAGTACCTTGATTTTCGTTCAACTTTAATCCATTGGACCATATCCTTATCTGCTGGGAATCAAAAAGATATCTAACCTACAGGGAGAAATTCCCATTTCCATTCTAACAAGTAGTGTTTATAAATCACTGATTGTGTCTGTGTGCAAAGGTGTCCTGCAGTCTTTATGGGCGGAGGAGCATCAGGCATTCCTTTAGCGTTAATCCTGCTGTATGACCCCTCAAATCCCTGTGCTTATTAAGTATCAGTGTTTCCCAGTCCACCTTATAGTGACCATTAAGAGGTTATACAGATTTTTTAAGACTGTGGCTGCTTGATAGCTCTCAAGGTCTGGAACCCAACACCTCCATTTATCACTTGTTAATATTAGTTTGGCCCACGATACTCTGAGTGCAGTGTTCCCACAGAAAGTTCTTGACGTTTTTATTAGATTGTAAAAAGAATACCCTGGTGAACGCATCAGAACAGCTTGTATTAAATAAATTACTTGAGGAAGGATCAACATTGGTAATGCATGGATTTTCCTCTCGAAATCCAGCCTTAAATATTCCCAATAAGTCAAGTATTTGGTACACAGTGTTAATAAATGATCATAGGCTAGTTGGCTGGTGCCCACTTAACCTGATGTCAGTGTTATTTCTTGGGGTGGTTATCCCAGTCATAAGGGTAATTTTCCTGTATTAAATGAGATGGCTTATAATTCAAAGCCAGCACCTTGATCTTGTCTACATTCATTTTATTTACCAATATTTTACTAAAATTATTTAAAATTTATATAAGAACTTCTGTACTTTTGTCCTGGTTTGTCAAGTAATCAGCATAAAGGGATGTTATAAAAATATAATTTGCTCTGTTGTTCCCATTTCAAAACCCCACCAATCTTAATTTTATGCTAATTGCTCAATGTAGAGCACAAACAAAGTAGGGGATAGAGAGGAACCCTGTCTCATCACTCTCTGTTTCAAATTCCTCTACAATCTAAACTGCAGCTTTTACACAGGCTTTTGCTCCCCTGTATAAATGTTTTAATAATTGAATAAACCTTTTTGGGTAGCCAAATATTTCTAACACTTGAAACATATAGTCCCACTATACACAGTCTAATACAGGCCAGGCAAGGCATGTGACCACTCATTCACACATTCTGACTGGAAGTCACCATCCTAAATACATTTTAATGCCTAAAAGGTCACAAACCTCAAACCCATTTGTGGTCTCAGTTGTCCAAATACCTTTAGTGCTAAAAAATCCTTTTGCACGGTCTTGCTGCATTCCTTCTTGCCATGTTTAGTAAAATAAGATTAGATATGTTGTTCAGAACATCAGGATACTTAAACATAAAATTGCCAGATAATTGAGGACATTCCCCCTCTTCAGTGTAGGAGCCTGGCATTATCAATTTAGTGCTCTACCATTTAGTCTAACCTCTGCTCTTCCAGGTGTTAATCAAGTGTACATGTCAGTACTGCTGCCAGATCTCATTCAGCAGGATGTAAGAGTTTTCCCTTTTCTTTACAAATGGTTTCTAGTGTCACACATCAGGGGGTAGTCTCATCCTGCCCCCAATCTCCTGCTGAGATTGTTCAGCTGACAATTATGATTAATCTGGTGAGGTCATAGTTCCAACTCACATAGGATGCTTTGTCTATTAGAACTGTGATCAGTACCAATACCTGATGAAGCTGTCGGCCCTAGTGCAGAGCACTAAGCATTTTAAAGACATTTTCTGTTCCTGGCCTAAAGAAGCAAGGTGTCACCAGATCTCTACCTTCAGACATTGAGGCTCAGGGCATCTCTGGTGATTATAATAGCATACATCAGGCTGCAGTTGAGAGTTTTGCATTGAACACTGTGCTGACTGTAGTCCATGCACAGCAATTCCCAAGAGTAGTTGGTCAAAATTATCCATGCGTGTCACAATAGTTTACTTTGGTACATGAAATTAAGAAGCCTTCTTTTGTTGCTATATATTCATACATGGTCACTATTGACAACCATTCTCTGGGTTGGTAGGGGGGGGGGGGTATTTCAGTGACAAGATGGTCTGAGGTATGAGGTCTTCCTGAGAGTCTTCATTTCACATCTGTCTCAAAGAGATGAGAGACATTCTTCTAATCCTGCAAATGTTCTAGAATGCTCTCCATCTTGTAGTTGTAGCTATTCATGCACACAGCATTGTTGCAGTCTGGTACATTTGCAAGGAATTGAAGATCAAGGAAGATTTGTTGTGTCAGGAAGCAATGAGATTGTGAGAGTGGGTAATTACTACATGCCATTTTCTAGTTGGTGCACATATTCCTAGGGAAGCCATCTCTTTCTGGTGGTGTGGCTCAGTCGTTGTCCCCTGATGCACCACTTGTACTAGTGAGCCGGTTTTGCCAGTGATCCAGAGACAAGGATTCCCAAACTGCAATCTGTCTGATGTCCAGTCATTGCCAAGTGGTGTAGATTTTTCTCTATCATCCCTCCACCCAGTGCACAGAGCAGGAATGTGTTAGTCACCCCATGACTGACCTCAGGAAATGTTTTATGCTTTTTTTTACATGTCCTCTGATGATGAAATTCATACAGAAAGCCAAGTCATTGAAGTAGCCTCCTTCTGACTTGTATAGGTGTGATACCCACTCTTACGGAAATTTTAAATGGGAACCTCTTCTCGGGCTTCCTTTCACAAATACAGTGCTGTCTCACCCTTCAGGGAAGGCATGCCTGAACCTGTAGGTTCTAAGATTAATAGCCTAGCTGCTTTCCTTCCATTATTAGCCAAATATTATGAATTTTTGAGCAGGCTGGCAGCTGTTCCACCATCTTTTAAAAAAATGTAATTCCGAAAACATGCAAAGACAGATGGAAGGGGGTTCTAAATCTGGGCTGCAGAACACAGCATCAGCCCATTCTTAGCCCATAATTCTATGGTCCTAAACTATTTCTTGGAGGTTTTTTGGCATGGGGCTAAGTTATTCAACAGTTATTGCACCTCTGGCTGCTATATCTAACTTGCCTGCTGGGCAGAATCTGTCTTCTTTAGCTTCTCTAAATGTCTTAAAAACCTTTTTTAGAAGTACTTTTCTTCTGTGTTAGTTAGCTCAGGAGAAAGTAATCCTTTCTCTATTTAAAAAGGCACCCTGTGCAGTTAGTTTTTTGACATGGAAATTTGTGTTCTTGGTAGTCGCAATTTCTTCCAGAAGGATTTCTAAATTGCAGGCCCTGTGCATTAATTAACCTTTTTTATTTAGTTTTTTAACAGGAGAAGGGCTTCAGTGAAGATCATTCCACCATTTATACCTAGGTTTGCGACTAAGTTAAACCTAAATTAGTCCATGTAGCTTGTTATACTGTGCATTGAATATAATAACCAAGGGGAATACCTGATGCATAGCATGGGCATACACAGGCAATTTACGTGTTGTGTAGACAGGACTTAGGATTTTAGAAAGGCTAATCAGTTGTTTATTATGACATCCAGGAACTAAGGGGGAAGTTAGTCAAACTTTCTTTGGTTTTCTGGCTGTCAAATTGCATATCCTTCTTTTACCCAAAGTATGAGAAGGAGGCCGGCTGGTATCTGTCTGAGCCACTGGTGACCTGAGTTAGGGAATAGACTCAGGCTGTTAGTAGGGCTAGCCTGGGAGGTAGGATGAAGTGGCCAACAGCCCAGTCTACTACCTTGAGAAGGGTTTGGGAAATTCACTGCCTGCATGACCTCTAGTAAATACTAAGACCCTCATAGGCTAGCACTTCAAGAAGGGCAGCAGTCCTGGCATCACTGCACTAGGCACTCCTCCCTCAGGCTAGGGACATAGACTGATTGATGCATTAATGAAAACCGCTGGTCCCAGACCAACAACTCCCCATCAGATCTGTCATTTTTCTGGATCCACGTAACAAGCACAGGAATGAAAGAACTGCTACCTAAAGCTCGTTGTACAAGAGCATTTTCTATTTATTTAGCCATGTGTTCTTGGATGACATCTGCACAGCTGCAGCTTGATCCACACTTAGTACTTTTGCTAAGCATTACAAACTGGACATTACCTCCAGGTCCGCATCTTTCTTTTGTCTGTGGTGATAAAGGGTGTGTTCTCCCAGAACAGACACCCAGAAGATTTAGTTACAGACTATTTTATATACCAAAGTTATTTACTCACCATAACATTATATTTGCTAGGAGAGTTCAGTCTTCACTGAGTACCCATTCTCTTTATCCGTGTGTCTAGATTTGTGTGTGTGTATTATGACTCTGTTTAACGGTTATAAACCAGAAAATGGGGGCTAAAGACCCAGGATGTCATGTGAAGGAGGATTGCAAAGGCAGCATATGTTACGTTTTATCCACTGAGCTGAGTATGCATGTCAAAATGAGTCCTAGAGCTTAACAAATACTGAATCTTTCAAACAGACATATTATCATAGAAAGTACATGACTTCCATTTCTGTGATGAGGGAGTATAGAACCATAATTCACTGGGTTGTTCTTTCAGTGTTAGGTTCCAAGCTTGTTAGTTGCAAGCTTGCACAGAAATACTCATTTTTTCAATGTTTCAAGGCTTTTTGTTTCTATAGCATTAACAGTCCAAGCTATGAGGGAGGGTCAGGAGTTCTGACAGTGCTTCACACCACTGTTACTTGCGTAGTTTTGTCTTTGTAATGTTTCTGATTTTTTTTTTTTTTTTTTTTTAGGTGAATAGGATTGATGGAACTGTAGACAGCCCACCCTGTATGAAAGTGTCTCACAAAACATTTGGGTCCCAGAACAGTAACAATGACATGATTTTCATGCGCCTGAGTATGCCAGTACAGTTCCATGAAACATTCAAATGTACGCCTGGAGCTACTCCATTGACTCGCAGCTTGACGAATCCAGAGGAAGAAGTACAGGACATTGACATGGACTCTGAATTTGAGGTTCTGAAAAAGTCTGCTAGCCCCAAGGAGGCAGATGCCAATGAGAAGGAACAGCAGTCCAAGGAACCACCTAAGGAGCTTTCAAAAATAGAGAATGAGAAAGACACATTGTCAGAAAAAAGCAAAACAAAGAGAGGGTGAGTTGGTTCATTAATGGCAAGCAGAAACATAGAAACTGTCAGTAAGGACTGCTGGCATCACATTGCATATCTTCCATACATGTTTTAATTTTTTATATCTAACATTACCTGTTTTTACTTTCATTTTCAAATACAACCAAAGTTCTTCTATGCTCAACTGAGCTACTATTAAGTTCAATTATAATATATACAATAAAATAAAACATTCACTGGTTCTTAGGTGTGATATCAGGCAACTCCATGATATTATCATTGCTGAAAATAAAACATGTAATTTCATGTTTACATAGTAGGTTCAGCACAGCAGAAGCAATATTTTTCAGGATGTGCTTTATTATAGAGCATTATAATCCTAAATGTACGTAATGGGATCTTCATGACTGACCAATGGTACTTTCATTGAATTTTGTAGTATTAAACTGCTTCCTATCTAATCCCATGTAGTCAATATAAGTAATGTCTGCAAGGTCACTGTAGAGTTGGAAACAATAATTCCCTTGGTTCTGGAGTTAAACGGCCATTCTGTTAATATATCTAAAGTCACAGGGATTTGGGGTTTACAGAGGTGATTGCTTCCATTCAAAATGCTTATTTTTAATTTTTTGCTCACATGACACTAAGGCATTTTCATTTTTTTTCTGATTATGTGGAATCGAATATTTGTCTATTCAATTGCTTGCAATATGCCCGTATGCAAGATAATTCTCTTGGCCTTGATGCATAGTGCATCTAGAAGTTGCATCACTGCACTAGCCACTCCCTCAAGCTCAGGGCCTGGGCCAACTGATGCATTCATGAAAGCTGCTGGTCCCACATCAGCAACAACCCATCAGATCTGTCATTCTTAAGCAGCATCATTCCTGCGGCATCAGAATACTACGTTTCACTTCACAGTTCAGTTTAGCCAAGGAATGATGGTACTTCCTGATAGCATGCACTCGTTTGTACCTTATTCCTGAATTAGCAATTGTTTTTGTTTCCACAACTTCTGAAATTAGTGAGTCTATGCTCTTTTCACTCATACTGTTATGGTTTAAGCTAGAACTGCAAGCATTTAATTCTGTTATAATGGTACATCATTAAGTCATATCTGTATCAAGTTTCATAATACACAGACAAGGAAACTCATTACCTAATGTATAAAGACTAGTTGTATAAGATAAGGGAACTTATCCTTGAAAAAGTAACAAACCTCTGCTCTGTACAGCAGCTAAGTGCATGAGAAAGTTTAAAGTATATCCTAGATATGAAGAAAAAATATACAGTGTGATGATGAAATGTGCACAAAATGTTCTTTTTTTCTAGCAGGTTGATTAGTGAGAGAATTACGTAATAATCCACAACTGTGCATGGGTGTCCCATGATTTACCCACAATTGGTGTGGTTTGATCATGAGGGCAAAGCCCAAGTGATTAAACAAAGCCATCTATGGATAAATCCTGATACACCCACAAACAAGAGTAGAGTATTGCTTTTATAAAATGACATTGTTTACGAAAGAAATGGCTTACCTTTCTTAAATAATGTCTTTGTATAACGGTACTTCAGTCTTCTTTCACATTCTTCCATATTTACTGATATAATGAACATGAATATGGGACTTGCATTCCCTCACTTGCAGAATACATCAGTGCAGTGCAGGAGAGGCAGTGGAGAAAAAAGAATCTTCATTGCTGTTTTTTTTTTGTTTGTTTGTTTGGTTTGTTATTTTAATGTTTAAAAAGTCATGATTTTACAAGGGATAGTGGAGAAATACAAAGAAAATCAGGTATGTTTCTTTATTTTTCCAGAAGATACCTGATTTGTCTTGCATTTTGCTCTGTCCCTCAGCATATGCCATTATAAAAGCTGGCCATTCAGTGGTACTTCAGTGGCTGGAATTTTTTCTGTTGTTATATGCTCAACTTTAATGGGCATGCTAGTTGGGCTGTCCAATCAGTGTGCTCATTTTTGAATAGTAAACAGCAGTCAGTGTATATTATACTTTAATTGTGCAATATTAGAATGAATCAGCAGATACAAAGGTATAAGATATTAGGGTTATGTGCATACCTCTCAACTGTCCGTAATTTTCAGGGACATCCCTGAATTTGACTGGAATTTTAGCTCTGTCCCTCTTAATCCCTGTTAGAACTGCTGACTTTTGGAGAAAGAGTGATGAATTAGACTTAAAAAAAATTACAATAATTAGAGTTTTGGATTTCTTTTACTTCATAAAATGTGTATTAATTCACATTCTCTTATTGTGTCAGTGTCTCAGGTTAATATCACTGATATTTTAAAAGTGTCCCTAATTGTCACGGATTATTTCTGGGACATCCCTGATTCTATTGAGATTTGCCTCTGGTTAAAAGTAATGGTTCTGTGAGAGGAATTGACTCCTTATTCATGACACAGAATATTTGTATATGCATATCTGCCAGAAGCTTTCTGTTGTTGCCGTAACTAGAGAGAGGGTCCTGGTTCAACAGCAGATTCTGAGTACATTATAAAATACTAAATCTATTTTAGCTTAGAAATGCTTTGTAATATTCCATAAAATATTGTATAACACATTCTGTTAAACTAGTTCAACTAGTGTTTCATGTCTCCATCTACACCCAAGCAGTCTTCTCTGTAATTAATTACTTTGTCTCAAAATTCTAATGCTTAACCCAGATGGTTTAACAGTCTGGGATACATTGGTGGTTTGTTCGTTTGGTGGAAGGTGCCTTCATAAGCAAAGAAAAAAAAAAAAAAAAAAACTTTAATTCAAGCCACTTCACTTTCAAACATATTCATAACCTTATTGAAAGACATCTTGTATATTTAAAATTGCAGGTAAAGTATCTTAATTCGTAAGTTAACATAGGAAATAGTACATTAGTGAAATCACAACTTAAGTAAGCAATTGCATTTCTTCATAGGTTACCCCTTTGTACAACTACTGCTGAACATTTTGGTACTATACATAAAACATTGACAGATTCCTTCTGTAACTTCAATGCACCCACACTGAATCAACCCATTGGAAGAATTTTTAAGAAATCTGTGGACAATAAATCATTAGTGGATTTATACTTTGGAAAGTTTTAAAGAAAGTATTTCTACCACTTGTTATTGGGTTGGATTTTCACAGTATGTTTTTTATTAGGTGACTGAACTCTAGGGAATCCCAGATCTTCCACACACAGAAATACCTCATTATTTGTTTTTGAGACTCAGTATTTTGACATACCGGGTTTGTGAGACTTCGAGGTACACCATGGAGACTGCTTTGAATAAAGAAATCCTAGTGTATAAAAATAGGAGACTACATCCACAGATCAAGTATGATCTGCAGATTGGGAAAATGTGCAGAACTGACAAGCAAAGGGATGCATGCCAAGGTTCTTTTCAGTTTGTATTCAAGAGAATATTGTTCAGTGAAAAGCTGTGCAGTAACTAACTTCCATCCAGAAATTTCTACAGTGGCAGTTTAAAGATTACGATCAACTTACAGTAAGCATCTTATTTTCTCATTAAAACAGGTTCTTGTTTAAAGCAAAGAAGGCTGCATTTATTGCACCACCACCTGTGGTTCCCACCATGCCACGCCTTGTGAAAGATGTGGTTCCTGATGACAGAGATGACCCTGAGATCATACTAAATACAACAACGGTAAACAGCTTGAATATTCTCTCCCATTGTTTGTCTGCATGGTCTGCACATGAACTCACACACACTCATCCACAATAAACATGTATGTGTGCACTAATATGTAAAACTTGCTGTTTGAAAATGGTGTCTCGGGCTTGCAGACCTACCACATTTTTATGATCTTTTTTGTGATTTGTGGTCATACATTGTAAGTTATGAAGAAGTCTTAATTCAGCTTTGTTTTGCCAGAATCTACAGACTGTAGTATCTGTAATACAAACATAACTGGTGACTGAATCCATGACTCAGTTGTCCATAAAACATGTCACTGGACTTTTTTTTTTTCCATTGTAGTCCATAGAGGCATACAGTTGTAACCATCATATTAAACAGTATTACATGTGCCAGGCACAATCATGTAATACAGACAACAGTTCCATTTTCAAACATTGAATTTTTTTAACTGATAACAAATCATATGAATTAAGGTAGTAACTGAAACTTTCTGCAATGTAACAGATTAATAGGATAAATATATAAATAAAATGAAGATGAACCATTAACTTATTGAGTGAAAATTTACATTAAAATTAAACTTACAGCTGCTTATTAAAACCCTCATTTCTGTCCAACTGACGACAGTTCATATTGTTTTAAATATGGAAAAATACTGATTTGTTGAATCATCATAACTTAGTACCTCGTTTCTACATAGGAACCTCATGTACTAAATTATCATTAGGTTCCCCAGAGTTTTTTATTCAGAGTTAAATATTAACATTAAAGAGCTTTAATAATACTCAGTTTTCTGAAGAAGAATAATCCACCTTTATGAAAATTTATACAAATTTATTTAAATATTCCCCTACCACTTGGGCAGAAGAACACTCTAAAGCTTATCATAAAGACCTGCTTCATCGGTATTACAACTAGTAATAGCTATTGTGTACCTCACAGGATTTTGTAAGGAGCTTCTGAGAATGTCATGCCTGTGAACATTTTTTTTTTTTTTTATGGGTTTCTGGCTGTCAGGCTGCACTGTGTCCAAGATTGTTGTACATGTGGTGCTGGGATCCCTGTTGTTGTAGGATCTTTGAGTTAGTATATATAATTAGCAGGGGATGTGAAGGTGGGGGGGAGGCTTGCTTCCTACATAAAATACTGTTTTCATATGTGTTGTAATATTTACATTTATGTTATTTGCAATGGTGATGGACAGGTTAACAGACGAGATCAGACAGAAGGCCCCATGGACTATGATGTTTGCAGATGACATTGTGATCTGTAGTGAGAGTAGGGACCAGGTTGAGGAGACCCTGGGGAGGTGGAGATATGCTCTAGAGAGGAGAGGAATGAAGGTCAGCAGGACTAAGACAGAATATGTGTGTGTGTGAATGAGAGGGAGGATAGAGGAATGGTGAGGCTGCGGGGAGTAGAGTTGGCGAAGGTGGATGAGTTTAAGTACTTGGGATCAACAGTTCAGTGTAATGGTAAGTGTGGAAGAGAGGTGAAGAAGAGAGTACAGGCAGGGTGGAATAGGTGGAGAAGAGTGTCAGGAGTGATTTGTGACAGATGAGTATCAGTAAGAATGAAAGGGAAGGTCTACAAGAGGGTAGTGAGACCAGCTATGTTGCATGGGTTGGAGACAGTGGCACTGACAAAAAGACAGGAGTCAGAGCTGGAAGTGGCAGAGTTAAAGATGTTAAGATTTGCACTGGGTGTGACAAGGATGGATAAGATTAGGAATCAGTATATTAGAGGGTCAGCTCAGGTTGGACAGTTTGGAGACAAAGTCAGAGAGGATCTGTATCATATATTCGATAATCCAAGATGTTGAACACCATATGTTCGAACTTGGAATTTTGAATATTGAAAACATTGAATGCTCAGAATAGCGAATTTTTTCCCAGGGAAAAAATTTGCTGTTCCGAGAAACATACACACAACACAAGCACACCAGAATAAATAAACCACACACATACAGTTAACAAAACCCAACCCCACACTAAACCACACATACATTGCTAACTATCCACTTACCTTAACCCGCACCCTAACCCTAAGGTCTGTAACTATCGCACACATACCCTACGAAATTATACACAAACAAAGCAATAAATACACACACATGCAGACACAACCCTACACTACACCATACATACATTACTAGCTATCCACTTACCTTAACCCACACCCTAACCCTAAGGTCCCTAACTCTCACACCACAGTGGAGGAAATAGCGAAGCCACAGAATGGCCCACTGAAATCTTGCCCTAGGTAAGATTTCGATGTTCCGGGGCTTCGCTATTTTCAACATTCGATGGTTTGGGTTCGATGTTTTGACATTTGGTGTTTTCTGTGTTTGGAATTTTGATATAGACCCATCAGAGAGGCGAGATTGCGTTGGTTTGGACATGTGCTGAGGAGGAATGCTGGGTATAGTGGGAAAAGGATGCTAAGGATGGAGCTGTCAGGTAAGAGGAAAGGAGGAAGGCCTAAGATAAGGTTTATGGATGTGGTGAGAGAGGACATGCAGGTGGTTGGTGTGACAGAGCAATATGCAGAGGACAGGAAGAAATGAAAACAGATGATCCGCTGTGGCGACCCCTAATGGGAACAACCGAAAGAGAAGAAGATATGTGTTGTAATATTGAAACTAGGCTCTCCATATACCAGTTTTCTTGAACTTCATTCAGTTTCGTTAATAAGAATACTGTTCTGCATCACTTGCACAGGGTTTGTAACAGGTGCACCAGACCAAATAATCATGCTTCACCAATATATACTTGCCCCAAAGTCTGGGGCAGCAATTGGGAGCAATGTTTAGAATCATGAGTAACTGTAGGAGTCAGCCTTGGAGGATTGCTTCCTCCTTTATTTGCATACAGTGCAATGTATAAGGAACACATATGTCTTCTGTGTTCACCCTGGATATATTTTAATCTCAGTAAGACCTCATTTTACTACCCCAATTCATTTGCACATTATTATGCAATGTGGTTTCCCTCATTAAAAGGAGCAACTGTTCTTGGCTAAAACCGGTACCTAAATAACCACTTGTTGGTCCTTTCGTAATAATAGAATAGGGTTGGAGCTGGGTTCAATCCCTAGATAAGTGTCTGTGTTTTCCTTTCCTGTTGCGTTACTAATACACTCTTTGGTATAAAGTTGTTCAGCTTTTGATGCTTGTGTGCTCAAAAAAAAAAGAAAAAAGAAAACACAAGCTGATACTTTTCAATTTGAAAAGTGAAATTACTCCTGGGGAAACTAGGTGCCTAAATATCCAGAGACTCCTTGTTCTTCCATCTGCATGGAATTGTGTGTGGAGTCATGCATGTAATCTCCAGACAAGGGTCAGTGTTATCCTTTCCTGCTGAGATTCAAAATCCAGCATTCCCAGTTGTGGATTATTGCTGAAGTAATGGTTTCATTTTATTTTCAGTTTGCCCTTCTGTAACAGACACTCATTAAATCGAAACACATTTTCTTTTAACTGTTTTACAGAAAAATAACACCACCATCTAGTGATAAGTCTAATGCATAAGCAGTACAACAGTCTTTCCTAATCCTTGCTGCTTTCTGAGACTTTTTCAAAAGTTTAATAATGTATAAATGTAAGTATAGTGATTAAGAACATGCAAATATGTTGATCCTTTCTAGAAATATATCAGTGGCATTTAAGCATTTTGGTACTATAAAAATGAAACAGCTGAAATAAGGCTGTAGTTGCACATAGGTTCATACTAGGCTATCTGCCCTAGGGCATTTATAAGCCTAGCCAGAGTGTGTATGGCTTTCGCCACCCATATTAAATTAATTTTGCTATGCCCTTTTTCAAGGTTAGTATACTGTGCCTCTGTCTAACAGTGACACAGAAGTGATACCCGGGGTAAACCTACGATCTCCCATCCACTCATCAAGATTCCTCTTGAAGATAGTCAATGAGGGACTCTGCCTAACCTGGACTGGGATTTTACATCAAAGAAAAAGTAATGCTGACTTCATATGATAAATGCTTTAGGAGATTACTTCTATTAAAATTAAATGTTTAATTTATGTATATTATGGTATAATTTTAGCTAGTTGCTATTAGACTCAAGTCTGAAACAGTCCAGACTTTTTCAAAGAAAGCACAGTAGGAAAGAAATGTACCCTTTTATCGGCATATAACTGAAGCGTTAGTGCTTCCATTCATTTATACTACTTATGTGCATTCATATAAGCAGAACTTTGCCCTATTTGCAGGATTACTATCAATAACACCTTAACTAGGGCCTTATCAGTCTGATTCTTAATGCATGGCGTCTATAGACCACTATATTTGTTTTATGACAACTACCTGCAAATGCAATTGTAATGCTTTATTAACAGCTCTTGTTTATATGTTACTGTACTATGGACTATGTGTCAATTTCCAAAGTTACACTAAGTCATTTTTTTCTCTTTCCTGCAGTATTACTATTCTGTTCGGATCTTTGCAGGACAAGAACCTACTGGAGTCTGGGTTGGTTGGGTGACTCCTGATTATCATCAGTATGATCTGAACTTTGACCTACCTAAGATACGCACTGCCACCATGACTGTAGGAGATGAGCAGGGAAATGTCCATGACAGGTATGTACAGGGTATCATTTGCTGTTAGGGAAGTTCTTGACTATTGATTCTTTCATGTTTTCCATAGTGATGGTTTAGCTGATACCCCAAGAAGAAACTTTTTGTTAAAATACTCCTCTTGAAGATTATTTGTAGTAACAAATTTTATTTTATTTTGCATCTCACAGACAAACAATCCTTCAGAAACATTGTAAGGAAGGAGGCACCTTTAAGTGCAATAGCTGGACAAAATGGAGCTTCAAGTACAAATTGTGGAATGTATATGCTAACTCTAAGGTTGTACCTTGGAATATTTCCAGTTTTTCGAGGAATATAAATCTCAGAGTTAGTATTTATATAAGTAGCAGGGATATTGGGGAGGCATCGCTCCCCCCCATCATGGGAAAAAAGCTTCCTTTTAAAGTTTTTTAATTCCATAAGAGTAATATACAAACTTCAATTTCCTTGTTTTTTAATCTTAGTTTAGAGTTGTGGACCTACAATTTCTGGTCCTGTACTTGTAGTAGTGAGTCAGATTGTAGTTTCATCCTTCATGTTGGATGGAAAATTGCCTTCACAGAAATTGCTAATGTTATGTTTGGTCACCTGTCAGGTAATTTCACTGTATTTATGTGCAAAGATCTAAAACTGTTCTTATTTCTGATTAGCTTTGTCTGTTGTCCTTTAGTGGTCTGCTTATATAAAACACACTGAGTCCTGGTTGTCCTTCTGTTCAGACATTTTTAAGTGAGATTAGAGCTCTGTGCTGCCAGTCTTCTGACCCTGAGGGTTGAGTTTCATCTTGCAGTGTTCCATTTATGAGGGCTGCCGAGTGGACTTGGATCATTTGCAGAAGACAAGGCAGGAGAGGATTAAACATATGGAAACAGCACTCTTCTTCCAGTGGTGGAATACTGAATCACTTTTGTTAGTTTGAAACTAGGGGAAATTTCAAAGGTCGATATCTGTAAATCCCGGTTTCATCTATCTCCGAGTGACACTAGGTAATCTACATTCCACCAGCATGAATTACCAAACTAACAGAGCTGTGCTTTTGCAACTTTATGAGTAAATGTACCATTAAAAAAATAAAAAATCTTGATCTGCCCACTGCATTGTTTTCCAGCTCATTTTTCTAGCAACAACCCATTTGTAATGATGACCAGTCTGTAGTCAGACTTGTCGCATTCTGGATGTCTAGAGGTAGTCAGTCCACTGTTGTCTCTTTTATTTGTTTTAACCTTGGAAACATTACAGCCTGTCTATTTTCAAGTCCCTACTTTATACAAGTTATAAATATGAATAAATATATTTATGCAGTCTGTGTAAAAACACTTAGACTGCATTTTTCTAGTAAGACATGCTTTTTAAAACTTTCTAAAGGTTGTAAGCTGTAGGGTGAGAGAAAAACTCTAAAAAATTCATACGCTGGAATAATACTGATTTTGCTGTTTGGACTTAGTATAACATGGTAAATCTAATTATGGCTATTATAATATAATTATATATATAATTATAATTATAGGTTAATTTTTTAGTACTCAGTAAATTATACATTGTAAGTTAGGCAGCTGTGAATGTATGAGGTTCGGTGGAAAGCATACAAAAATATATCATAATAGTACTTAATATTGTCAGATAGCAGAATAGATTGCAATACATTTCAGGATAATGTAATATATATCAATTAAGCTTTTTAAAACTTTTGCAAAGTAATTTTAGCAAATAATGAGATTATATTCCAGCAATGACAAAAATAAGAACTGCAATAATAATTTTCCAGCTTTTGGGTTTAACTGAAGCAGTTGCGCATGTTGTGCTGACTTACACAACAAAAGACAACAAACCTTATTAAATTGTAAATTAAATTCTATTCAGGAATCAGTTGCTTTTTTAATAATGAAATATAAGATGATCATTCCATTAGTATTAAAATACAAGATCAGTAAGGTCTTTTGTGGTAACTAGAATGCAGTAGATTTTTTTTTTAAGATTAACTTTCAGTTTATACTTCCTCATTCGTTGTCATAAATTAACAAAATCAAAATGTAAAATTTCATAGTTTCAGTTTAATAGTTTGGGTCATTCCACATTTAAGCTGCACATTTGTCAAAAAAAATGCAGACTCTTTTAATTCACACATATTCTTCCTAATTTCTATATAATCATCTTGCCTTATTTTAAAATATTAAGCAATGCTGACATTCAGATAAGAAAAGGTTCTCATTTTCTAGTCCTGCATTTATTAAATGTAAGCATGTGGGTCTGATGCTCTCCCTTCAGTTTTCAGTTCAGTTTATCTATTGAAAAATGACTCAAATGTATCACCTACATGTAACAAAGCTACATACCTTTCCATGTTTCTTAATTTTTAGGAACACTTTTAATTTTAGCCCAAACTGTTGCTACATTTCTCCTAAAATTAGAAAATTCTTTATGAAAAGGTGATGGATTGCAGTCAGTATATTATAAATAATCATGAATATATACTAGTAATCATTACAGTGTTAGATTTCTTTTACTTCAGAAAATACATGTTACTTTACCTCCTCTTTTTCTGTCAGCTTTCTAAATTAACAGTACAAGTGTTTAAAGAGTGTTCCTAATTTGGGGGCTTTCCCCTTATTAGTTTTTACTTTGTCCCTAACTGTGGAGGTAAAAGTTTGAAAGTCAAGAGCTATACAAAGCAATGCCATAGGAATACATTGTGACATTCCTTTGGCGGGTCCCCTCCAACCACAAAATATTCATAACTAAAAAAGAAAAAAAAAGTTCCAAAATCCTTTTTGTATACCTTTGCGCTGGTACAAAGAACAGACATTATTAAATGTGTTTTTGTAATGTTCAGTCTATGAATTAAATAATACCAAATGAATGCTTGAGCAGAAGCTCCAACTTGTAATGATTTATAATATGTGAATGAGTAATTGAATGAAATACTTTTGTTAAGCTAGTGAAAAGAAACGTTGCATTTTTGGACTGGCTCCAGAGTGTAATTAATATAATAATTCCTGAGACTGGTTTTAAATTTTCAAAAGAAAGAATACTGTCTGCTGTCACTCACAACACCCAGACTCATGAATCCCCACCTCAGCCTCATACCCCTACACCTATCCTCATCATTGAGAATAGCAGGACCATCTTCTTGCCTGAACTAGAGCTGTACTTTTATTCTTTATCAGCTAACTTTAAGCAGAGGTAAGAACTGTTGTGATATTCCGTGAGCTTTTCAGTTTTATCTTCAGTTAATGTGCTTTTTGATAATGTTTCCATTTGTTAACATTTTGAGTCCACATTTTCAGCACTGTCTCTATACCTGACCTGTGAACTATGGTATCGTTAGTATTCTTCAGTTCGATACCAACAGGTGATTTCATACCTGGGTTGCATGATGATGGTACTGGTATTCAATAAGCTGAATATAAGAAGACCATTCAAAAATGTGGAACATATCACTGATAAGAGGCAAGTTATGGCCAATATTTAATTGTGCAGACATTTGCTTTCAGATCTGCTATTTTTTAATATTTTGGTGCATGTTGTAGCGCCAGAAGCCATATACAGAAATGTGTTTTGACAGTGCATTCAATGGCTGTGCAGTTGTTATTTTGTTTCCCCTTATCTTTAGAGACTTATTGGAAGAAGGGAGATTCCACAGAATTATCCACAGATTACAACCCAGCAACAGTGCTTCATTCCACTCATCACTTCTTCAGGCCACCACTATTGCCCCAATCCTCACTTATCTCTCTGAAAACCAGTAGAATAACATAGCTGGTTTGCACTCTGCATAGGATGTTAACATGCATAGCTTTTCAAATGTTTTTGTTCCTTCTCCCCTTGCTTCAGACCTTCTTGTCCTACTCTGGTGCCCCCACCCATTGTCACGCCTGCCAGCTCCTTTATCCAGCTCTAGTCTTACACTAAATCCAGTCTGGGTACGATGTGGAACTTAAAGATATCCTGCTGGTTCTTACTACAACTGCTTGTATGATTTGGAGGGAATTTTTAGTTATGACATGCTCTCATTTTATCCCCCCCCCCCCAATGCTCATCTCATAATGCCTCCCCTTAGAGAGCATTGAAATAAACACCCCTTTCCCAAGGATAAGCATGCTCAACCCCTCCTGCTATCTCTTCAAACAAACAAACCACAAATTGAAACCAGGTTGCCTGGGCCATTGTTATGACTTTATCCCTCTACTCTATGGCACTGCCTTTTTAATATGCATGGCCTTATCTATAATTCATTAGTGCTGTGACCTCATTTGTTTGTTGTTTTCCTCTTTTACACAGATTCAAATGTGTGTGTTTAAGCAATGTAACTGAAAGGGAAACACACTGCATGATGACTGGGTCACTAATGCATTAGCTATGAAATGAATGTGCTCTTTCAAGCAAGGTATGTCCTTGCCTTGTTAAATTCTAATATTATAGTAATGTGTGTGCTAAGTGGTGAGCTCTGCTGGTTTCCTACATGATATTTTAATGTTTTTCTTGGGTTGCTAGTAAGATTTCTTGGCTACCAAACCATAACATACCCCCAGGAAATAACAGTATGTATGGAGCTTCAGCTCAGATTCTAGGAGCTATCATTATATAATTTTGCCTCAGTGATGATTTTGTATACTGAGAGGAAAATAGGAAAATGATCCTTTGTAAAGGCATGAAGACAGTGTAGTGTTTCTACCTAGCCACTACTCTCTTAATCTTGTAATTCTTATCTAACTATCTCTTTTTTCATTTTTTACTCTCACTTTCCTCTCTGGTATTCTTAGCCTTCCTCGTATGTTTTGTATTTGCATTAACTACCTTCCACTATTGTATCTTAACTTTCTCTCCATATCCTCCTTTTTTTATATACAACTGCTTAGCTCCTTATTTCCTGTACTCAATCCTGTCTTTTGTAATCTGCCACTCCATATATTGTCTTTTTATCTAAAACTGAAACCTACTCCTTTCTAATTAGAGCATTCACATTTACCTGTAATTCTCTCTCTCATTTTTTTTTTCAGAACAAAGCTTGAGATCGAGTTGATGCTCCTTCTACCCTATTGGCCAGAATAAACAGATCACTTTTTTGTAGTCACCACCTCTGTAAAGTGGGAAGCATTTCCAGGCTCCATCCAGACATTTAAACAGGACTGTGCTCTCCCTTTTAATAGCAACATATGTGGTATTGATTCCTGTGTAGTCTTTGCAGTTTTCATTTCTATTATTTTATTTCAGTATTTGTTCAGACATTAGGTTGCTGCTGCATTTATTTATTTAGTCTGTTCTTAGGACTTAGCTGGGCTTGCACTTGCACTGGAGGATTCAGAGAGCGTTTGTTAACCCTTTTTTCTCTTTTCCCCTTTTTCTGACTGCCCTTTTACTGTAATAATTGTTCTCTAATTTTTGCCCACTAGATGGCAGTGTAATTGCATAAGTTTTTTTCAGCACTCACTTGTATCTCTCTTCTACACCTGTCCCATGACTCCTTTACCCTTCTTGCTCTGACTATTGTTTTTTTAGATCTCAAATGCATTAACTCCCTTTACTCTAATGTCCCTTTACTCACTCTCTCTCTAACCCGACCTCTTGTACAGCATATTTTCTTGGTAAGCAGAAAAGAAACTAAATAAAAAAAGGAAAGAATTTAAATCATGTTTTTTCCTTACTGATTGTTTTTTGTGGTGTTTTTGTACCTTCCATTAACCATTCTCTGCTGGGTTCTACCTGCTCCATTCGGACTTTCTACACTTAACCTCACTCTGCTCCTTTACCCTACCCCCATTCGCACCCACCCCTGACATAATTTCCTTTATCTTGTTGGTTAACTCACCACTCCCCCAAAAGTTCCACCCCTCTTTTTCACCTTCTCCGATCTCCTTCCTTCCTACTCTTAACACTTTTCCACCCTTGTCACCACCTATTACCTCTACTGTTTTAAACTTCTCCCTTACTCTAGTGCACTCTTTAACACCATCCACTTCTCCTTTTACTATATTATATTTCTACTTCCTTTCTTACTTTCATTTACTTCATTATCTCAACTACTACCTCACTTACTTACTATTCACCATGTCTCACCTCTCCCTCTGACTAACACTTCTAACTGCTTCCACAATATCTTTTACAACCTTTCCTCTTATAATTTTCTTCTTAAACCCACCTCTACCTAGCCACCAGTTTTCCTTCAATTCCCTCATTGTTTTTTAGCATCATCACTCAACACTCTAGCCAAAACACTACTTCTTAACACACAACTTTGGACATTTAAACCAACCCAATCTAAAAGTTAACTCATACCCTTTATACTATTTATTACTAAGCCTCATCCTATCCATTTTCTTCTATCCCTTCTACTTGTAGGTGACATACACCCCAACCCTGGCCCTAGTCTTTCTTCACCCTCTGGTGGTATCTCAGTACAATCCACCACTTACCCATCAAAACACATCTCACTTTATGCCATTAACCTAAGAAGCATAGTAAACAAAACTACTGAATTCCATTCTTGGATCTGTCAACACTCTCCTAACATTATAGTCCGTAGTGAGACTTGGCTTAAACCCCACATTCCAGATAAAGACATCCTTCCTCCTGGTTATAACATATTAAGATTAGATTGAACCAAAATAAGGAGTTGGCGTAGTTATTATGTACACTGAAAACCTAACATTAACCCCTCTAGTATCCCCTTCTTTTCTCTCTCTCTCCTGCAGAATGTCTTATAGCCAACTGTAAAATTAATCCCTACACCTCTTTTAACATTGCTGCTAATATACATTTCACCTGCTGACAATATTAGATTACTGGAAAATATTCTTTCCACTCTCTCATCTAACCTCCATAATGAGACTATAATCATGGGAGATGTTAACATCCACTGGTCTACTCTTACCACTTTATCCCCTTCCACTTCCATCATCTTACATGGTTTCACTCAACTCATAACTACACCTATTTATACCAATAAATCATCTACCCACTCTATACTGGACTGGATCCTAGTATCATATCCACATAAATATCACTTCCCTGAAACCCTTCCTGACACCCTCAGTGATCACTGCCCAACCAAAGTCCTCCGTTTTAACCCACACATACTCAAACCCCATTCTATCAAAGCATGCCGAAATCTAAATAACTTTGACCCTATTGAATTAACAGACAACTATCGGCTATAAATTGGTCCTTTCTTAGACAGCTATAACTTAATGAAGCTGTCACTGAATGTAATAATATATTTCATAACATACTCAGTTCCCTTGACCCCATTCGTTACATCAGAATAAAATCTACCATTTCCCCGTGGCTTACTCCCTCTGCTCACTCCCTAATGGCTCAAAGGGACAACAATTGGAAGCTCTGGACCAAAACTAAATTGCCCTGTCACCTACAACAATATAGACACCTTCTTAACCTTTCTAAGAAAGCAATAATCAATGACAAGAGAAACTATTACTCTTATCCCCCTAAAACACACTTCATTGACTCTCACAAAATTTATCAACCATTCTCACTCGTAACTCCACCCCCTCCCTCCTCCCCTCCAATTCCTTCTAACACCTCCTCTGCTTTCTGCTTAAAAACTGTATCTACCAGTTATATTAAATATCTACTCCTTAAGGTTAAACCTTGTTCTCCTTCAATTGATGGTCTTCCACCACTCTTTCTCCAGTTAGCTGCCAACTCTTTAGCCCTACCCATCTTTATTCTTATCAGTCGTTCTATTACTGAAGCCAAAGTCCTTGACATATGGAAAAAGTTCTACACTCTTCCCATCCATGAAGGAGGTAATTCCACTGAACTATCCAACTATAGGCCTATTGCTATTCTTCACCCCTCTCTAAGATTGTGAAGAAATGTGTTCACAAACAAATCCTGCAACACCTTACTCTAGAGAACCTAATCACCCCTACCCAACATGGCTTTTGTCCTGCTCATAGTAACTCCACTGCTCTCATCTCCTTCACCTCACACCATTTCTCAAGCTAGAGATCAGAATAAACTAGTCCCCCTTCTCTTTATCTTAAATCCCAAGAAAACTAAACTCTTACTCTTCATACCAAAAACTATGTGCCACCTGAAATTATCTTTTACCATCTGTTCCTACAGTAACACACCCATTTTAGTAGAAAGCCACACCAAACTACTAGGAGTGATTATTGATGACCAACTAAAATTTGACCTGCATGTTCTTAGTAACATTAAGAAAACCTATAAAAAACTTGGTCTCCTTTATATAAATAAAACCTTTCTCTCTAGTTCAGCTAAAACAGCTCTATCACATGCCTACCTATTGCCAACCCTTCTCTATGATTGTCAAATTCTCACCATCTTACAGGCTACTCATTTCTAAACTTGAGTCCACTTACAACAAGGTAGTTAAATTTGCAGCTGAACCTACCATACTCTACTCATCACTGCTTAGCAATGAGAAAACTGAGCTGGTCTGAATTCCCCCATAACCTTCTACTCTCTCAGTTTCTAATTATTCTCGCTATACTAAACTAGCCCTCTTTCCGCCTCAGCATCACATCTATCATCTCCCCATACACCCCTGCTAGATAACTCCAAAGCTCTGAACAACATCTCCTCACTATTCATAAACCCAAGATCAACATAGGTAAAAAAACTTTATTCTTGTTACCCTGCTGAGAACTGGAATAAACTACCACTTGACATACGACTCATTAGACCCAAATCTAAATTCTGTAAGGCAGTAAAAACTTACTTAAAGAAAAATAAACTCTGATCCATCTGTCTAATGTATTCTATTATCTTTCTTGCTACTACTTCAGTGTTACTCTACCATTTTTCATTATTAAAACACTTCTATCCACCTTTTTAATCTCTCTGCTTCTTCTTCTTTCGGCTTTTCCCAGTTAGGGGTCGCCACAGTGGATCACCTGTCCGCTCATGATTGGCAGTGGAGTTTTATGGTGTCGAGTTGCCAGCCCGGCACCCAACCTTCCACAGAAAGCACAAACACGCACGCCCTCACACCTAGGGCCAGTTTAGAGTATCCAATCCACCTACAGCATGTCTTTGGGATGTGGGAGGAAACCGGAGCACAATCTCTCTGCTTCTAATCTACACATTTAAACTTCTTTTATTTCCATATTTGACCATACCTTCCTCTTTTCACAGCCAGTCTACTTTATTTGTGTTATATAACTTGAAATTGGTAAGACTCTATTCTGTATTATTCCTTGTACTCTCTTCTTTATCGTGCTGAATTGCTGATTGTGTTTTGCAGTCTATGTTTACTTGTTATTATTTTATGTCTATGGGATGTATTTTTATATTATCTTAAGCCAACTTACTTTGTATGTATTTACTTTGGAGCTTTTCTTCCCGGATCTCCACTGAAAAAGAGCTGTGTCCCAGTTGGACTAACCCAGTCAACAAATGTCAAATAATAATAAATAATAATAATCTCACAAAATGGATGTCTGATATCAATATTGAAAGTCTTGCTCAGAAATACTGATACTTTCTGCAACTGCAAGTCTGCAGGAAATTTTGCAAGTTTGGATTTTTTTATTTTTTTACTTGAAATGTACAACTCAGGCCTTTCTTCAAGTCATTTCTTAAACATGACAGCTACAATTGCAGACCAGATTAATTTTTATGATAGAAGTAGAAATTTTTTTTTTATGTCAGTATGTCACTCTTCTATTATTATCAATATAATTGGGTAGAAAAATTATCCACTCACTCCACTGGCCAGCTAAAGATATTTATATGGAGAATAATAATTATCCACCAACCACATTGATCGTAACTACTCACATAATGACCCCTCCCCTTATGTTAACCTTGTATAACTCTGAGAAAATTCTGTACTACCAAATAGTCTTTTGACAAGAACACTAGTCCATCAAATAAAACTTTTATGACTGAGTTTTATGACCTCAGTGGCTGGGCAGCATTGGGGGGTGGGTGAATGGTGTATTGTGCATCTGGCAACCTGGTTGGTGTTCCACTAGAAGAAACATGTTTTTTTTTTTTTTCCCTCTTCACTTGAAGAGCTGAAGCGGTGGGGGTGCTGATTTGTGGCACTGGGACAGGGCACTGCTTGAGCTAGCTATGCTTTTGCTTTGAGTCCCTGTATGCTAGAGAAAGGTCTCCTCTCAAGAGTCTTTAGGAACATTAAAAGAAAGAGTGTACTTTAAGGAAGTCTGGGTAACTCAAGGAAGATATGACCTTGATTATATTAGCAAGGAAGTGCTGCAGTATCTGTAGCTGGTCATATACTTTGACAAATACATACCAAAGGGGGCCGTTATACTCTATTATCTGATGGATAAGGGAGAAGGAGAGAAGAGTGATAACTTTCTTAGACCTGGCAAAAATATTTATCCTAGAGACTACCCCATATATATGAAACAGGCTCCCCATCCATGTGAAGCAGAGTTTCTCCCTAACCCAATTCAAGTGCAACTTCGACAACTGGATGGGAAACTGGAAATTCATCCCTGGTTTGGCACCTATGTCTCTAATGCAAACAGGTAATCTGTAAATCTCCCAGGCCCGTGCTTACACTTATCAAGGGTATCAGAACTTGTCAGAGATTTGGGATGCATGGCTAGGCTTAAAAAGTGTGGTAGTTAACCTAATAAACACCTATGAACCTATGATGATTAGTCTGGTTAGGTGAAAGGATTTCCTAATGACAATGGATATATGCTCATCAAAAGATAGTTTGTTGTCAATGAAAATGTTCAGGTCCCTAATGAGTGAGTGAACTTTCAAAGAGGTGTCATCTAAGTGGTAGGTGCATGGGGGTCCACTTTTGCAATACTACATTTCTTGGTATTTGGTTTTAGGCCATGGTCCAGACACCACTTACTAGTGCTTGTTAGAGAGACCTGGTTATTCAGGTTGAAAACAATCTCGCATTCGACCGTCATGTAGCAGCAGTGGTCAGAAAAGCCTTACTTGGTTCATCTCATAAATAAAGGGATTGCATCCAGAAAAAAAGGAGGATATTACCTCTCTGTACTCCTCCCTCATTAGACCAGTAATTGAGTATAACACCCCATTTGGTATGTACCTTTCCAAACATCTGCACCAACTGGAAAGGCTACAGAAATGCCTCACAAAGAGAATCCATGGCCTCCAACACCTGTCCTATGTGGACAGGCTCAAATTACTGTCACTATACTCTGTATCGTACAGATTGCTAAGCTTGTAAGGGCCCCAAGGCTATCAGGCTAGTAACCTCCTATGATCCTAAACCAGTTCTAAGTCTAGATATCCTCCACAGCACAAAACCACAGTAGGATATTTAAAAATAGGCACTAGCATACTCTAATTTAAGTGCAAAAACAGAAACTTGTACTTCACAGATATAGTGGGGTTTGTCCCATTAGATATCCTTAGCTGTTACTGTGCAGTTGCAACCCAGTGGAATAGATTTCTTCAATAGGAGTATAGTTACTAGCACATTCTGTTGCCCTGCCACTCCACCCCCGGAATGCAACCTGTTTCAAAGGACAGCAGTATATATGTCTGCCTCACAGTACGCTCCAGGAAAATAATTTCATAGCTCTTCTAAATGCTCCTTGTTAGTCAGTTCAAATGCCCTAAGATGTTAAGAAGCTAGGCTGACAGTGCATTCCACCTCACAGAAGAAAGTAGAAGATACAACAGAAACAAAAGTCAGAGACATTCTTGGCAGCACAAAGACAGCCACTCACCCAGAGTAGTAATAGTCCTTAGGCACAATTTGCACAGTCCATTCCTATTTTGTAACACGTTGCCCACAGTTACTTTCAAAGAAAAAGAGCACATTGGAGTCACTGCTTCTTATCAGGTACCCGTCTTTGGGAAGTGACCTGTAATAATGGGGGAGCAGACTGCAGCAGTGATAGTCACCCAAACTCAGGCCCAATTCAGCATATACAAGCACAAAACAGCATATCTCCATTGGTTTCCTCATTCCTAACATAGTAACCACAGTCCAACCCGTGTTTTCATACATAGCATTCCAGCTTACAAAGTATTTATAACAATCCCCCTGAAATGTATGTTTGGATAGCACTACACACTCCAGACATCTTAGTTGCCAAAGAAACCTGGCTCCGCCAGGAAACAAAAAATGAAGAAATTACCCTGCGAAGCTATAACATTACGAGATTAGACAGATCCAACAAAAAACTGGTATTCTCACTATTTTCTACGGAAACTAGATATCTCCCTTTTTCCCCACACCCTGCAATTTTTTTCTAACTTGGAAATCCTACTAACCATGCTAAACCTGAACACTCACGAGATAATCACAATCATGGGTATGTACATGCTGTCAGGTAACAATGCTAAAACAATGGAAGATATTCTGTGCAGGGCCTTCTCAAAAATCACTCATGAAACCATAATATTGGGCATTGTTAATATAGTTTGGCAAACCATGCAATCTAAAATCCAACCAGTAATATACATCTGTACAACTGCACCCAGGTTATAACCATACCAACTAATTATAACAAAGCCACAAACCCTTGATTGATTACTAACATCCTCTTCAAGTAAAGTATTATCTCATGCAACTCTGTCAGACACAGGGCCGGCCTTAGCTGAAATGGTGCCCTAGGCGAAGTAGTGCTTTGGTGCCCCTTAAGCTCCACCCACACCAAACTCCAGAAACACTCCTATTTGAGCCACACCCACAGGTAGGTGAAGCCCCATGAAAGCCACTCCAAGTTCTTTCCTTCAATTATTTGAATGCATGAAAATAAGTAAACAGTTTATCATACTATTGGAAGAAAAGAAACCTTGTTATGTAGTTAAATTGCAAGTGAAGATGGAATTTTCAGTCCAAAGATGCAGGTAGAGACACACACTACCCTCACCGATATTTAAATGATGGCTCCTCTGGTTGACTTTTGCCTCTGTGCTGGGGATATACAGCAGGGGAAGAACAAACAAGCTTAAGAGAAATAGGGGAAAGTTTAAATGTTGACAGACACCGAGTTAAACACTAAGAAGAAAATGTACTTGTAACATTTCAACATAATACTAAGATGGTAGGCTGGACCAGCATTAGGCTGAAGCAGTGTTGGTATGGAGCTGGCACTGGTTGGGACATGACCAGCGGGCATAAAATGGCCATATCAGTTAAGACACCAAACTTCCTTACCACAGCTCTGCCTAAGCAGACTTATTTCGGTCTGTGTTCATACATGTATGACTGACTGGATCGCAATTTCCTCTGGTAAACAAGGTATAGAAAACTGAAGATGTTAAGTTGTCTATCTCGCCTTCATTCTTGCTGGATGGGTTCGGAGCCGGCCTCGGCTCCGACTCGGCCACTGTAAAAGCTCGAGAGTTGGTTCCACCGGCTCGAGGCTCCCCTTATATCCCACAATGCTAGACGAGAGTTACCTCAGATCTCGTTTGCCGCTACAGCTATCGAGGTGTTGGTTTTCTACCGGTTCTTGGTAAGTGACTTTTCTTGTGTAAGTTAGTCTATTAAAACCCCTTTAATTTTAATATTTTTACTTATTTCCTTAGTTTAGAGAAATTTTTATCCCCTTCTAAAAAATTCCCGTTTTTTTCCCTCAAGAACTTTAAGTTCTTCCCTTGGGCCTACAGGCCTTTTCTCTTTCCCTAGTGGAGTGTGTGTGTTATTTCTTATTTTTAAAAACCTAGTTAGTGGTTTATTATAATTTAAACTTGACAGGGTGTAATTAGTGTGTTTGTGTGTGTGTGTGATTACACCTTTAGAGATGTCTAAGGAAGCAAAGGTCTCCGGATTCAAGAAGTGTGATGCGTGCTGTCAGAAAATGTCTCTGACAGACGCTCACACTTCTTGTGTCTACTGTCTGGGACCTTTGCACCTGCAGGACTCCTGTGCTGTGTGCCATGGCTTCAGCCCCAGGGTCCTGCAGGAAAGAAAAAATAAATTAATTTTAAGGGGCTTACTCAAGCCAGAGGATTCCCTTTCTGTATCTACAGGGAAGCCCTCTAAGGCATCTAGGTCTTCGGCTCCGACAACTGAGCCGAGACCTAAGGTTTCTAAACCTCTGCCTACATCGGCTCCGGCTGGAGCCGATGAGTCTCAGTCCACAGTTTCTGTGGTTCCTCGGCTCGGCTGGAGCCGAGGTATTAGAATTCCGTGTCGGCTCCGACCAGACCTTCGGAGCCGACAACTAGGAAGAGGTCCAGGTCACCATCCCTTGGCTCCGTTCATTCGGCTCCAGGATCTCCCCTGCTGTCTGAACGGAGCCAAAGATCTCACTCCTCTAGGTCATCGAGGCTGTCGGATCATGACCTTCAGAGGGTAGTGAGTCGACTTCTTAAGTCCGAGGCACTGGCCCAGATGCTTCAGAGCCCGACTCATCAGTCGATGCCTGCCCCGGTCCATCAATATATTCCTCCTTCGACTCTCTTGAGCTCGGAGCCGGGTCGCGGCGGAACCGAGACTGTGATAGCGTCGGAGCCGATACAATTGTCTTCGGCTCCGTCGTCGGCTCCGATTTCTTCATTGAAAGAATCTCGGCGCCGGACTTCCCTCATCGGCTCCGAGGGGGTGAGTGGCATCGGACCCTTGTCCGACCCCCCTCTCCCTCTCGGTGCTTCGGCGCTGGTAAGTTCGGCTCCGACATCGGCCTCGGAGCCATCACTGTCGGTGCCGAGGGAGGTTCTTAGCTTCTCGGAGCGGGGACCTCTGGCTTTGCCTGACAGGGGTGCATTCGAGGTCATGCGGAGTGTGTTAGAGCCTGGCTCTACTCCACAGTCGGCTCCGTCCGCCCCTCCCTCACGGTGCCTCAGGTCAAGTCGACTCACTCCCTCATCCCGGACCGCAGAGAGCCAGCTCCTCAGGAACCCCATGTGGGGATTTCATCCTCTTCCAAGGCCTCTCCTGATTTGGCAGAAGAGCCCCCTCGGAAGAGGAAGTGTAAGAGGAAACACATTGACTCACCTGAGTCCATCACGTCGGACACAGATTTAGACGATTCTGAGGGTTCCCCCCGTTCCCCTTCTGAAGATGTCTCATTTGCAGACATTCTAGAGATCCTGAAACAGAGGGGAAATTGGCCAGCCCTCAACCCTTCGGAGGATGAATCTGTGTATCTTGAGGCGTTTGGCTCTCGCCCTTCCACCTCCTGGGTGTCCCCCAGTTTGACCCCCTCATGCAGGTGGTTGCTAAGAAGGCATGGACGGCTCCTGATTCAGTGGACCCCACTCCCAGGAGACCCTCCAAGTTCATAACGGCACCAGCAGACAAACAGTTCTTAACAAAAGGAGTTTCTGTGGATGCTATGGTGGTAGCTGCTGCCACTAAGAAGGAGCTAGCTGATCCTTCAGTACCTGTCCATCCACCTAACAAGGAATCTAGGTCCATGGACAGATGCGGAAGCGGATGTTCTCGTCAGCGACATTTACCATGCGTTCGCTGAACTACCTATGCCATTTTACTCGTCTTCAAAGGGACTTGATCAAGGAAGCGAGTGAAATGTTAAAGGACCCTACAGCTGCGGGTTTTCAAGATCAGATGAACACGCAGCTGGCTACCCTTAACTCCATAACCAACTCCTCCATGCGTCTTCTTTCTTACGCGGCTGATGGAGCGAGTAGAGCCGCAGGGACAGGTGTGGCCTTACGTAGGCATGCCTGGATGCGGCTATGCAATTTTACGGACCCCTTCAAGACGTCTTTCACTAACTCCCCGTTTGATGGATCATCTCTCTTTGGTCCTCAAGTGAAAGAAACCTTGACTAGGTGCGAAACTGATGGCAAGACCCTTTCTGCCGTCGGAGTCCGTATTTCTACTCCTTCTAGGCCTTACCCCAAAGGCCAGAAAGGTGGAAAGATGTGGTTCCGTAAACAATCTCAAGGGACTTCGCCTGACGCACAGAGTCGTTTCCCTGCCAGAGGCAGAGGTGGGAATAACAATGGTAGACGTCGCCCTAGGGGCAGGGGGGGTCCGCAGAACCAGGGCAATCGGGAAGCCTTCTCTGACAAGCCCTTTCAGCATCCCTGAGGTGTTGCCCGACTGCCCACCTTCGGAGGCAGCCGGGGGAAGATTGTCACTGTACCCAGAAGCCTGGCTATCCCTGACTCAAGACAAATGGGTACAGTCTGTCATTTCCGAAGGCTATTCTATCCCCTTTCTTCGCATTCCAAACCAATCAAAAAAATCCCTTCCAGATGTTCCACCCGCTCAAAGGGATCTAGCGGTTTTGGAAATTTCAAAACTGCTTGCAAAAAGAGCAATTCAGCCAGTTCCAGCAGACCAGCAAGGATCCGGAATCTACTCAAGGTTCTTTTTAGTTCCAAAGAAAACAGGGGACTGGAGACCAATTTTAGATCTCAGTATTTTGAACAGATCAGTCAAGAAAACAAGATTTCGGATGGTCACGCTGCAATCCATTCTTCCCCTCTTGGGCAAAGGAAACTGGATGTGCTCTATAGACCTTCAGGATGCGTACTATCACATAAAATGAACAGACGCTCCAGAAGATTCCTCCGCTTCAGGCTGGGAACCAGTCATTTTCAGTTCAGGGCCCTGCCCTTTGGTCTCACCACTGCCCCGGTGTTTACCAAATGCATGGCAGTGGTAGCTTCTCACCTGAGACGACAAGGATTCCAGGTGTTTCCATATTTGGACGACTGGCTCCTCACAGCTCCCACCAAGCATCTCCTTCTGATGGCCAGGGATTACACTTTTCACATTTGTCAAAAGCTAGGCATTTCAATAAATTGCGAAAAGTCTGTTTTGTCGCCTTGTCGTGCTATTACTTTCATAGGAGCAAATCTAGACACAGTAGACATGTCTGCGAGACTAACACATCAGAGAATAACAGACATTCACAAACTGGTCTCACTCCTTTTCAACAACAACAGAATCAAAGCCAGGTTAGTTCTGAAAGTGTTGGGAATTATGGCGGCTGCCATACCTCTGCTTCCATTAGCCAGATTCCACATGCGGATCCTTCAATGGATGCTCTTTACTCAATGGTCATACCAGGAACTTCCAATGTCTCACACCATTATGATCACGCAAGCGTGCAAAAATCATCTCATGTGGTGGATGTCTTCCCCTCAGCTCTTGTTGGGAAGACCCTTTGTTCCACCCCTTCCGGTTGCTACTCTGACAACGGATGCCTCCCTGATCGGGTGGGGGGGGCATTATCAGGGCAGGACGGTCCAGGGCACATGGCAACCAAACGAATGCCACTTGCACATAAATGTTCTAGAGATGAGAGCAGTGCTTTTAGCGTTGCAAGCCCTTCAAGACTCTCTTCCCTTGGGAACGATTGCAATCCAGACAGACAATATGTCTGTAGTGTGGTACATCAACAAACAAGGCGGAACCAGGTCATACCCCTGTGTCGAGAAGCACTCAGACTGTGGCAATGGGCGATTTCTTCTCAGCGATTTCTGATAGCAACGCACATCCCCGGAAGTCCAATCAAATTGCGGACAAGTTGAGCAGAGCTATTCTCATGCCTCACGAGTGGTCTCTGAAAGACTCTGTTGTGAGAGAAATTTTCCTCAAGTGGGGTCAGCCTTGCTGCGATCTTTTGCTACTCCCCAAAACAGCAAGTGCAGAGAATTTTTCACTCTATTCCCTTTACCAGGCCAACCCAGCAGAGACGCTCTAGTCCAAGTTTGGCCCGGGACTTCTGTATGCATTTCCTCCTTTCCCACTAATCTCTCAAGTGATACAGAAAGCCATCGATCAGAAGGCCACATTGATCCTCATTGCTCCTGACTGGCCTCGACAGGTGTGGTTCCCCTTACAACATCAATTTCTATTGAGCGACCGTGGCATCTGGACCTAGTTCCAGATCTGTTGATCCATCAGTCGGGTCAGTTACATCGCCCTCCCTCTCTGAACCTCACTGCTTGGTTCCTCCAGTTCCAACCTTAGCCAGGCTTCCTCAATTATCTCACTCTGTTCGAGATATTTTGATAGCTTCCCATAAATCTTCCACTCGGAAGATTTATTTGAGCAAGTGGAAACGCTTCACATATTGGGCTCAAGAAAAGGACATAGATCCTTTCACTGCTTCCATCCAATTAGTCCTTGATTTTCTAGCTGAACTCTTCCATGCAGGTTCATCTCCTCTACTCTTAAAGTTCAATTGGCAGCTATTTCTAACTTTCATGTGGGTATTTCTGATTCTGCCTTAATGTCCCACAAGCTTTGCAAAGCCTTTTTGAAAGGAGTTTTTCTTCTCAGACCTCCTATAAGAAATCCTCCTTCTCCTTGGGACCTAAATTTAGTTCTTGCTTCTTTGATTCTTAACCCGTTCGAACCTGCAGTCTCCTGTTCTTTAAAATTGCTATCATGGAATACTCTTTTCTGGTAGCTATTACTTCAGCTAGAAGAGTTTCAGAGCTTCAAGCACTCAGCTGTCGACCTCCTTATCTATTGTTTCATAAGGACAGAGTATCCTTACGAACTAACCCGTCCTTTTTGCCTAAGGTGGTCTCGACGTCAAATCTAAATCAAAGCATTGACCTCCCTGTCTTTTTCCAGAATATTCCAATAGGTCTGAACAAAAATTACACTGCCTGGATGTTCATCGTCAATTGAGGTACTACTTGGATAGAACGAAACAATTCAGAAAATCTGATCAGCTGTTTGTCTCCTATGCGGAAAGCAGAAAGGGACTTTCAGTTTCAAAGGTATCATTATCCAGATGGCTAACATCTTTGATTTCCCTTGTATATGAAATTAGACACCAAAACTGCCTAATAAACCTAAGGCCCATTCCACCAGAGCTTTGGCTACTTCCTTAGCCTTCCAAGACAGACTGCCTATTGACACCATTTGTGCAGCGGCTACTTGGGCTACTCCTCACACTTTCATTTCTCATTATAAGTTGGACTTAGCTTCTAGGCATAGAGCTAACTTTGGTTCCACTGTTCTCAGGAGTCTGTTCCGTTAGGCCACCCGGGACAAGGTGCTAGGGACGGTCCCATCCAGCAAGAATGAAGGCGAGATAGACAACTTAACATATAGAAGTTATGTTCTTACCATAACGTTCCATGTTAGTTGTCTTCTTCGCCTTCTTCTTAAGGCCCCACCCTCCTTCCCCCTGGCCTGGACAGACCTAGAGGAGTTGTGATTGTGACCTCTCTTTCTACCACCTCTTTCTTAGGCATATGCTGTTATGCATATTTCCTGGTTCAGGATGTAGGTCACCCTTCTTTCTTCCTGTTGTTAGAGGTGGACTCTGTTTAGAGTTATTCTGTTACTATTATAAGCTGGGGTTAGCTTACAAATGAGATCTGAGGTAACTCTCGCCTAGCATTGTGGGATATAAGGGGAGCCTCGAGCCGGTGGAACCAACTCTCGAGCTTTTACAGTGGCCGAGTCGGAGCCGAGGTCGGCTCCGAACCCATCCAGCAAGAAGAAGGCGAGAAGAAGACAACTAACATGGAACGTTATGGTAAGAACATAACTTCTATTTTCCCTGAAATGGAATTTTATATAATTTTATGCTTAATATGGAACCCCTAAAGCTAGCTAAAGTATATGCATACATATGTATATACATAAACATATATAGATGTATGCATGTTTACCAATATATGTACAAAGAGGTTAACACATAACATACTCATGTCCTCCATACCCTTATAGCTCATATTTGCTGTGAGAACTAGTTTTAATGTATCTGTTAAATGGGTAAGTGAACTGAGGCCATGGCTACATAATGCAGCTAAAGGTTGTGTGGAAGTAGTATGACCACAAGTTGTACTAAGAAAGTGAGCAGTGCTGTTTCTGAGGTAAAATATGAAGTATGTGCATTGTAGGCAGGTAATTCATTTTGGAGGGTTAGGGATGGAATTTTTGGGTCAAGGAGTTGTTATGGTCAGGTTCAGAAATGGAATTTTCAGGATCAGGAACTCCTTGTAAAAGGAAGGAGTTGGTTGTTAAATTAGATATTATTTAAATGTACAAAAATACAGTATTTTTGTATGAGTCTAGAAATGCAGTCATATTAAAACATGTTTTCACAGTTTGTGTACAGTTTCAGTAAATAAAATAAACTTCAGTCAAAATTACTGATAAGAACAAACAGATCTTACAAGGTTTGGAAACCAAGGCTAAAGAGGCATGTAGAACATTACAGGGTTTTGATATTATTAGGAAATGCTTCAGACACAGTCAGTTGAGTCACTTGTTAGTTCATTTGGACTGATATGCAGAGAGTCTTTGCAGTACAGACACATGAGCCTAAGTACAGAAGTCAGGTGAAATATCCAGCATTCCAGAATATTAATAATACTATTCAGGTAAAAAAGACCGTTTCAGCTCATATTACTCAGGAGAATCGGAATATAAATGAAGAAACTTTGGATATATTTATCAGTACTGTTACTGTTATACAGCATTCCAGAATATTAAAACAAATTCTACAGACCATTATAGTTTAACAGCACTGTTACTGGAGACAGTATTTGGATGTTGTTGACATCTGTATATAATAAAGCATTCTTAACTAAACTATAACATGTACAGAATTCATTTTGAAAAGTACAAGGAAACTTGACCCATATAAAAAAGTCTGGCACCTGTTCAGCTCAGCTCTGGATAATTAACAGATAAAAACATTCATTCCAGTCTCATTCTAGTTACTTTCTCATTCCAGTATCCTACAGTCATATTAATTCTTTCACTGGGGATGAAGTTTTAGGGTTAAGGATGGAGTGCAGACACAGTGCATTTAAACAGTGTTGGATAGTTGCTGTAAGCAGGTGTACCCCTTGTTCACATTCCAAAAGTAAAATGCACAAAACAAATTACTGCTGCATGTTACAAGTAACCATCATTGTGAATTTGGACTTTTTTGGACTCTTAGCCAAGAATCATACCACAAGGACAAGGAAAAATATGCCTCAGTGAGGATAATTTAGTATGTTGCCAATTATCCCATACTCTAGGGGATGGGAGGAAACTGGTGTAAACTGGAAAAAAACAATTCAGTGTGACTATACAACATGCAAATTCTTCTCCACAGTCCACCAATAGAGGACATTATCAAACCTTGGGCCATGGAGCTGTGAGGCAGATACTTTTAAACACTAAGGCACAATGCTCCTACATACAATCTACCAGAGACAAAGCATTTTTTTTAGCTGTGAAGAAATTATAAAACACATTCTCCAGAATGTACTCATTTTCACTATGTGGCTTCCTAAACACCTTGACAGACAACCAATGCAAACGAAACTCACATCAAGCAAAACTAGCATCCCAGATTTTGACACAAAATATTCTTACCCCTAAGAAAATGTTTTAATTTATAACAAGTACTGAAACACTAAGTAAATAAAATACAGCACTAAACATATTTGGAAGCTTTATATTCTTCAGAAAAATATTTGTTAATACACACTAATTTATTCTACTAGCTTTCTAAAAGAATGATACCTATGAAAAAGGTGTCCCACTTTTTCTGTCTTTGTACCTCATACAGTGTGGCTCTCTGTCCCTGATTCAAGTAAACAGGTTGAGATATAAGCAAACAATGTGAAAAAATTGGATGTTCGGGCTTGCCACAGGACAAACTGTCTACCTATATGCATCCCACATGTCATCCCCAAAATGCTAAAATAATGAGGGTAGCATGCTCTTTTGTAGTCCTAACAGACACCATGGTGGGTTACTACAAAAACTAAATAGGAAAGCAACAGTCACATCAGGTTGCCCACCTAAATGCACGCAAAGGGTCTCACTGCAGAAATAATTCCAGCAATCTTTGTCTGTTCCCTGACTATCACAGCAGTGAATATTCAACAGGGAATGCCATTACACTCCAACTAGAAAACAGAGAAAAATGGGAAAGAAACAGAAGTTAATGCAAATGAGTACACATAAGCTCCTCAATAGTAAGACTTTTTTTTCATTATAAACTGTGTAGCTGAAATACTTGATGTCCTTAAGGGATCATTTGCATACGTTCCATGTGCTTCCATCACAGGAGATTTAAGATACTAAAAAGTGTATATGTAGATATATATATATATATATATATATATATATATATATATATATATATATATATATATATATAAATGCACACACACACATATATATATATATATATATATATATATATATATATATATATATATATGTGTGTGTGTGTACAAACACACACATAAACATACAAGACACACACACACACACACACACACACACATGAATCAGTGAAAGAGTCCAGGTTCAAAGAAGGTATTTAAATGATCCAGAAAGTACCTACTTCAAACTGTACAGGTGTAAATTGTGGAAAACTATGTGCAAGAGCGGAACAGATTTCTGGGGCTGCAAGAACAAATTTATCACTCTTAGATCAGCAGCGTAGCAACCACTTCTCTTTAAGAGCAACTCTTAAATACATAAGCTCTATCACACACATAGACACTTTAAAAATATTTTTTTTTTAAATTGCGGAACCGGCAATAACCGCAGAAGCGACATTCAGTGATAAAGTACCAAGTGCATACGGAAAGCAAAATCAGGATCCAAAGAACTTTTTTAGCAAGATATAATTTGAAATTTATTACTGCAGCATTTGTGCATAAAAACTAGTAGAAAACTGGATCGCTGAATGGTCATTTCATGATCACATGGCAAGTATACATAGACATGTCAGATTAGCGATTCCGTTTTATTTTATGTTCTCATTTATGAATGCACTTGCACTGGTATTTATAAATGAGAACTGTAAAAAAGCTATAAAAGGATTTCTAAATTGATATCTCCATGTATACTTGATAAATGATCATGAAGTACCGATTTAGCGATGCAGTTTTCTACAAATTGTCACCTACAAATGCTGCAGTTATAAATTGCAAATGACATTTTGGAAGATGGTGGAATGAAAGGAAGAAGCTTCCGCATTCTTGAGGATAATATAAACTTAAGTGGAACAAGAACCTTACAGTTGTTCAGAATAAGCTGATAGAGGGTGGAGAGGCTGGATAATGATGACGCTCAGTGGGTGTTGCCGATGCATGCTATGTGACTACCCATTATAAACTCATCTCGGTCTGAATTTCACACTCTGCGGTTGTCCCTTTAAGAATCAAAGTATGGCTTCTAAGCAAGATTTAAATTCTTCACAATGCTACTGCTACCGATTGAGGAAGGGTGCAATGCAATCCAAACGTCACAGTACTATGAAGACAGACTTAGAGAAGGGGTGCCAAGAAGAGTGCAAACTTTGTCTGTCTAGTCCTGGTGTGGTGCTACAGATCGGAATGAAAAATAATAAAATTTAAATAAATCAATAAGTAAAAATTGCGCCCTTTATGAGGCCAGCCTGTACAGCGCCCTAGGCAGTTGCCTAGTTCGCCTATGCCTAAAGCCGGCCATGGTCAGACAGCCTAAGTAACTGCTTACCAATTTACACCATACGATATCAGTAATCCCAAAACACATCATTGCAGTCTGGTAAGAAGAGTTACTACTTTTTATGAAGACACTTATTAATGCACTACTTAACTGGGAATCACTAAAGACTCAGCCCATAGATAATGTTATCTCTGAGTTCAACAAAAATCTTCCTAGGTGTTCTAACATACTATCCCCCCCAAAAAAAAATAAAAGAGTTAAAGCCAACTCTGCCTCAAACTAAACAACTCATGAAATAAGGAGACAACGCATGGAAAGTCTGGACAAAAAATAAATCGGCTCCTACTCTACTAGTATTTAGACAACTACAAAACCTGGGAAAACAACGTATCACTAAAGATAAGAAAACTTACTACTCAGTCAATCAAAACATACAAACTAATAATCCCAAACTGTTCTCTGCCTCAGTCAATAAAACTGTTAGCTCTGGGACAAGCTACAGAGCCAACACCAAACAGACAGAAATAAAATAATACCATAACTTAGCAGTTCAATATCCTATAGAGACAGTATTGTCGTCAACTCAATGTCCCATACAGACAGTACTGTCATCAACCAACCAGAGCAATAACCAAGCTCGAGGTCCCTACTCAATCAGGTAACCTCCTTCAACATTTCTCCTTCCAACCACTTCCCACAGATAATATCAAAAATACCTCAAAAAATTAAAACCTATTGCAACCGCCCCTGGCAGTCTACCTTGTGAGCATCTTAAAGTAGCAGATGAGGCTATAACATATCCAGCTTCCATTCTGATAAACGAATCCATATACAAAGTCACCTTCCTGTGGAAAAAAATCATTCACTACTTCACTGCACAAGGGTGGAATCAATACAGATCTTTCAAACTATAAGCCAATTGCCAGTTTATCTCCCCTATCAAATATAGTAGAAAAAATATTAGAAAAATTGTATTTGCATGTATCTTCTCAACTATCTAATAGATAATTAGCTTCTGTCTTCAACCCAACATGGCTTCTGTCCACATTACAGTACAACTACTGCTTTGCTGAATTTTGTCAATACTATCAACACCCAGAGAAATGCAGGAAACCTAGTCTCCACCATCTTCCTAGATTTATCAAAAGTTTTTGGTATCATCTTCTACCACAAACTCGTACATAAACTTTCATATGTATAAGCCAGAAAATTGCCCAGCCCTTAACAGCTTAATACAGATTTACTCTCCCAGTATAATTTTATGGTCTAATGAAAAATCACTAATCACTGTAACCAAATCATCTAATACTGCAGGTGACTCTCTCTATTCAAATAGTGTAGCTAAACTATGGAACCACATCCCACAACCAGTGAAATCCATTCATAATGCAAACTCTTTTAAAACACAACTAAAACTACACCTATCAAATCAATGGATCTGGTCATGTCCATTTCCAGGATAAATTAAACTGTTATTTCCAGTTTGCTATATCATCCAACAATTTCTCTTCATTCGGAATCCTATGCCCCACAACCAGTCTTCACCAGTGTTTAAATAGCTTTAGTAGCATCTCCCAGCTATATTCATTATTTTGTGGCAGTGCTCATCCCCACCTCTGTACTTCTAATTGAAACCTTATTATAACCATCCATATGTGTAATTGTCTCTGAACCTGCTTTACACCTACCAGTTAACTACACTATCATCATTTTCTAACTTACCTAGTTCTTTCTCTAACTTCAGTTTCTTTGAATTTCTAAGCAGTAATCACATGATCTACTATCTGTCTGATAAACCCACTAATACACCTCAACTAATGCTCAGTGTTGAGCATCTACTAAGGTATTAGTGTCTTTTATACTGTAACAGCAGCCTCTACTTTCATATAAATTTAATCTAATCTGAAAATGTATGTGTAATTGCTAATGCTTAATGTTAAGTTGTCTATCTCGCCTTCGTTCTTGCTGGTTGGGTTCGGAGCCGATCCTCGGCTCCCACTCAGCCATCTTCAATAGCTTGAGAGCTGTTTACTGGCTCGAGGCTACCCCTTATCCCATAATGCCTAGCGATAGCTACCCAGATCTCATTTGCCGCTTCAGCTGCGAGGTGTCGTTTTTCTGGCTCAGGCTTGTATAAAATTTTTTGTATAACTTTCTTCACTAGAATTCAACCCTTCTAGTATATTATTATTAACGATAGTCTTGCTTTTGTGATAGATAGTTGTTTAGCTTGTAGTATCCCTCCTTTTTCTTGTAGAACTCGTTTAACTTAGAGAGTTCTCCCCCCACCCCTCCCCCTTCCTCTTCTTGTCAGGTTAGCCATTTAAGTTAGAGGCTTTCCTTCTGCCTTTCTCTTATAGGCTAGCCGTTTAAGTTAGAGGCTTTCCTATTATCTTAAAAAAAAACAAAAAACCTTTAGCTATAGTCTTTATAGTAGTGTGTTTTTTGTAGACTGTATATTGCTTCTGCTTGTTATTGTTATAATTCTTTTTCCTTCTACTTTTAAGGATGTCAAAGAAATCCAAGGTTTCTGGGTTCAAGAAGTGTGACTCATGCTGTCAGAAAATGTCTCTGACAGATGGGCACACTTTTGCGTCTATTGTTTAGGCACTGTGCACCTGCAGGACTCTTGTTCTATTTGCCATGCCTTTAGTCCAAGAGTCCGGCAGGAGCGTAAGAATGTTTATTCTTAGGGGTCTTTTAAAACCCCAGGATTCACCAGCCAAGAGCTTACAGCCTGTGAAATCCCCTAAATCCACTAAGCCGTCAGCTCCAAGTTCAGAGCCGTCTTTGGTTCAGGATTTACCTTCTACGTTGGTTCCGGCTGGCACCGACAAGACAATCTCCCCGTCGGCTCCATCAGAGGCTTCGGAGCCATCGAGGAACCACAAGAGGCTGAGGTCCCCTTTACTAGAATCGGTGCATTCGGCTCCTCGGTCTCCTTTACTTCAGAGCGAGCGTAGTCACCAATGCTCTCACTCCTCTCGATCCTCTAGGCTGTCGGATCATGATGTGAAGAGATTGATCAGTAGGTTGCTAAAGTCGCAGGCACTAGCCAAATTGCTGTCCAGCCCTCCTCAGCAGGTATCGGCTCTGTCCACTTCTCTCAATGTTCCTCCTCCGACTCCAATGAGTTCGGAGCCGGAGTTTGAGTAGTGGAACTGTCGGCTCCGATAACTCGTATCTCCTTCGGTTCCGACGTCGGCTCCGATTCCCTCAGTGGTGCCTTCCATCGAGGGATCTGGGCGCTGGGGCTCCCTCGATGGCTCTGAGGGGGCGAGTGGCATCAGACCCTTGTCCGACCCCATTCTCCCTCTCGGAGCTTCTGTGCAGGTGAGCTCGGCTCCTACATCTGCATCGGAGCCATCTCTCTCGGTGCGGAGAAAGATTCCTATTTTTTTCAGAATCGGAGCTTTCTCTGCATTGTGGCAGGGACGCCTTCGATGTCATGCGGAGTGTGCTATCCCCTGAGTCAGCTCCACTATCAGCCCCACCGGCTCCATCCCCTGTGATGCCTGTGCCAACCTCTGCTCCTCCTCCAGACCCCAAGCATAGGAAACTGATCCTCCAGGACACCCCATTGGGTGTTTCCTCCTCTTCTGAGGCTTCTCCTGATCACTCAGAAGAGTCCCCTTGGAAGAAAAAGTGTAAGAGGAAGCACATTGACTTCCATGAGTCTGTCACTTTTGATACAGACTTAGATGATTCAGAAGGGTCCCTGAGATCCCCCTCTGAAGATGTTTCCTTCTTGGACATCCTAGAAATGCTTAAGCAGAGGGGGAACTGGAATTCCCTAGTCCCTTCTGAGGATGAGTCTGTATTTTTGGATGCCTTCGGTTCCCGACCTTCTACCTCCTGGGTGTCTCCGACTTTCGATCCACTTATGACAGTGGTGGCACGAAAGGCTTGGTCTGCTCCGGATACAGTGGAACCAACTCCGAGGAGACCTAGTAAATTTATTACAGCACCCCAGGATAAGCAGTTCCTTTTGAAAGGTGTCCCTGTTGATGCTATGGTGGTAGCAACAGCCACTAAAAAAGAGTTAGCGGAGATCTCTTCGTCTGTCCATCTCCCTAACAAGGAGTCTAGGACGATGGACAGATATGGGAAGCAAATGTTCGCTTCAGCGACCTTCTCTATGAGGTCACTGAACTACCTTGTCATTTTACCCGACTTCAAAGGGATCTCCTTAAAGAGCTCGGAGATACCCTCCAAGATCCAACAGCTGAGGGATCACAAGCCAAGGTAGCTTCCCAGCTAGCAACGCTTAATTCTGTTGTTAACTCCTCCATGAGGCTCATTTCCTATGCAGCCGATGGGGCGAGTAGAGCTGCTGGTACCGGGGTGGCCCTTAGGAGGCATGCCTGAATGCGGCTGTGTAACTTTGCGGAACCCTTTCGAGCGTTCTTCACCAACACTCCCTTTGATGGTTCCTTTCTTTTTGGACCACAGGTGAAAGACACTTTGACTAGGTGTGAGCAAGAAGGCAAGACTCTCTCTGCCATGGGAGTCCATTTTTCCACTCCCTCTAGACCCTACCCCAAGGGTCAGAAGAGTGGTAAGATGTGGTTCTGTAAATCTCAGGGAGCCTTGCCTGACACACATAGTGATTTTTCCTCCAGAGGCAGAGGGGGAAACAATAATAATAGATGCCGCCCTCATGGAAGAGGGGGTCCGCAGAACCAGGGCAACAGAGAATCCTTCTCTGATAAGCCCTTCCAGCATCCCTGAAGGGTTGCCCGGCTGCTCAACTCTGGAGGCAGTCGGGGGAAGACTTTCACTGTACCCAAAAGCTTGGCAAATTTTAACACAAGACAGATGGGTACGGTCCATTATATCCGGAGGTTACAAAATTCCCTTCCATCAGCCCCCTTTACAGTCAAGGAAGACCCTCCCAGATGTTCCACCCAATCTGAAGGAGCAAGCAGTAATAGAAGTTTCAAAATTGCTAGAAAAAAGAGCCATCCAGGCAGTCCCGGCAGACCAGCACGGATCCGGAACTTACTCAATGTTCTTTTTAGTACCAAAAAAGACAGGGGACTGGAGACCGATTCTGGATCTCAGCAGACTAAACAGGTCTGTGCAAAGAATGAAGTTTCAGATGGTCAAGCTACAGTCCATTCTACCCTTTCTGGGTCAGGACAATTGGATGTTCAATATAGATCTTCAGGATGCGTACTATCATATAAAGTTGGACAGGCGCTCCAGGAGATATCTTCGCTTCTGGCTGGGGGCCAGTCATTATCAATTCAGAGCTCTGCCCTTTGGTCTCACCACAGCCCCCAGGGTGTTCACCAAAAGTATGGCAGTGGTCACGGCTCACCTGAGGCATCAAGGATTCTAGGTGTTTCCGTATCTAGACAACTGGCTCATTACTGCTACCACCAGGCATCAACTCATACAAGCACGGGACTACACAACCACAATCTGCTCACAGCTCGGCATCACAATAAATTTCAAAAAATCTGCCTTGTTGCCCTGTCAATCTATCAGTTACATAGGAACAGACTTAGACACTAGGGATATGTTTGCAAGGCTACCAGCAGAAAGGGTGTCAGTTCGTCAGCAGGTACAGGTTCTGATGCAGAGCAAAAGGATCCAAGTCAGGTACGTCCTTCAAACTCTGGGTTCCATGGCAACAGCCATTCTCCTAATCCCACTGGCGTGCTTTCATATGAGGATTCTTTAGTGGCTTCTGTTTACGCAGTGGTCTTTCCAAGAGCTAACCATGACTTACAAGATCATGATCACGGATGCATGCTAAAGGCACCTTTCTTGGTGGATGGTCTCCCCACTAGTTACTCAGGGCAGACCTTTCATACAACCCCCTCTGGTAGCAACAATGATGACAGACGCCTCCCTGATAGGGTGGGTGGGCAGGACAGTCCAAGGCACGTGGCAACCTTACGAGTACCATCTGCACATAAATGTCCTGGAAATGAGAGCTGTGCTCCTGGTGTTGCAAGCGCTTCAAGACTTTCTTCCTCCTGGGACTATTGCTATTCAAATGGACAGCATGTCAGTGGTGTGGTACATCAACAAGCAGGGCAGAACCAGGTCCTACCCCCTGTGTCGAGAAGCACTCAGACTTTGGCAGTGGGCAATTTCCTCCCAACGTTTTCTGATTGCGACGCACATCCCTGGGAGATCCAACGTCATAGCAGACAGGCTCAGCAGAGCTATTCTCATGCCTCATGAGTGGTCTCTGAATCAGGAAGTTGCGAATCTTGTTTTCCGCAAATGGAGACAGCCTTGCTGCGATCTCTTCACCACCCCCTTCAACAGCAAACGCAGCAACTACTTCTCCCTTCTTCCGCTTCCGGGTCACACACCCAGAGACACACTAGTCCACGATTGGCCCCAGGGACTTCTTTATGCCTTTCCCTCTGATACCCAAACTTATGCAGAAAGCAATATCGCTGGGTTGCAAAATTATCCTCATTGCTCCCTACTGGCCTCGACAGATATGGTTCCTGTTCCTGCACCATTACCTTCTCGATCAACCCTGGACTGTGAACCCAATTCCAGACCTCCTGGTTCATCAGTCAGGCGGGTTGCATCAATCCCTCAAAACTCTTAAGCTCACAGCTTAATTGTTCCACTTCCAACCTTAGCCAGGCTTCCGAGCATTTCCCCCAGCAGTCCATGACATTATCGTGTCCTCTCACAAGTCTACAATGAGGAAAACTTATGCTAGCAAATGGAAACATTTTTCTTGTTGGGCGAAGACTAGGAATGTGGATCCCTTTTCAGCCCCAGTCCACAAAATCTTGGAATTCCTATTTCAACTGCTTCATTCCGGGTCCGCTTCTTCTACGATTATAGTACAAGTGGCGGCCATTTCTAACTTTCATGTTGATTTTTCGAACACTAACATTATGTCTCATAAGCTATGTAAAGCTTTTTTGAGAGGGGCAACTCTTCTTAGGCCTCCAGTGAAAGAACCCCCTCCTCCTTGGGATCTTAATTTTGTCCTAATCTCCTTAATTCTGCCCCCTTTTGAACCAGCAGCATCCTGCTCTATCAAGTTCCTATCTTGGAAGACAATCTTTCTGGTAGCTATTACTTCAGCCAGACGTGTCTCAGAACTTCAGGCGCTATGTGTTCGTCCTCCATACTTGGTTTTTCATAAGGACAGGGTTGCTCTGAGGACTAATCCCTCGTTTCTCCCTAAAGTTTGCTCAGAAAGTAATTTAAACCAATCTATAGATCTTCCTGTGTTTCTCCCTAATCATACCAACAAGGCAGAATACAAACTACACCAATTGGACGTTCATAGGCAATTGCGTTTTTACCTGCACAGAACTAAAGAAGTAAGGAAGTTGGACCAACTATTCCTCTCTTACGTCTTGGGCAAACAAGGTCTCCCAGTTTCCAAGGTAACCTTGTCCAGATGGTTGTCGCACACTATTTCTTTCATTTATCAGTTAAGGAACAATTACTTATTAAACTGAAAGGTCATTCTACTAGGGCCTTGGCCACCTCTGTAGCCTTCCAGTGTTGGTTGCCCATGGATTCCATCTGTGCAGCTGCCACGTGGGCAAACACTCATACCTTTATTTCTCATTACAAGTTGGATATGGTCTCCAGGAGCAGAGCCGACTTTGGTTCCACTGTTCTGAAGAGTCTGTTCCACTGAGCCACCCAGGTTTTCAGGTGCTAGGGATGCTGTCCAAACCAGCGAGAATGAAGGCGAGATAGACAACTTAACATAAAGAAGTTATGTACCTACCATAACATTCCATTTTAGTTGTCTTCATCTCGCCTTCCTTCTTGTGTCCCACCCTCCATCCCCCTGTCCTAGTGGATCCAGAGGAGTTTTTTTCTGTTTCACTGGCTGTGTGTTCTCTGGTTTCCTTTATTGACTTAAGAGAATATGGTAGGTATAGTCAACTGATTCCTGACTGATTTATTATGTTGTTATGTCTGGAGTTAGCTATTTCAAACGAGATCTGGGTAGCTATCGCTAGGCATTATGGGATAAGGGGTAGCCTTGAGCCAGTAAACAGCTCTCGAGCTATTGAAGATGGCTGAGTCGGAGCCGAGGATCGGCTCTGAACCCAACCAACAAGAAGGAAGGCCAGATGAAGACAACTAACATGGAACGTTATGGTAGGTACATAACTTCTTTTTATGTAATGTCTGTTCATATATATATTATTGAATGTATGTTTAAAAAGGGGAGTTTTGACAAAACCAGTAAACAAAAGCAAAATAAATAAATACAATTTGTATTTATTTATTTGCTTGTTATTTAAGTATGTATTTATTTGTTTGTTAGCCAAGTGAGCATTTTTAGTCATGAATCAGTGCCAAAGGCACAAAGGGTGCACATAAAGGATTCATTTGGAAAACTGGGTCTATATAAGAACACCGAACTTTCAAAATTTCGAATGTTCTAATATCAAACCCTATTAATCGAAAATTTAAAACATCGAGCATACAGAACAGCAAATTTTTTCCTAGGGAAAAAATTTGCTGTTCCAAAACACATACACACGACAGAAGCATACCAAACAAACAGCAATCTACAAACATACACCTAAACTCACACCTAACCCTACACTAAACTATACATACACCACTAACTATCCACTTACCTTAACCCAAACCCTAACCCTAAGGTCCGTCACTATCACACAGTCACCTCACCCATGCCCTAACCCTAACTCACCTAACCCGCCCTAACGTCCACACAATGGCACACTTACCTGATCCGCGCCCTAACTCACCTAACACACCTTAACCCTCACATCCACACAATTGCACACTTACCTGAACCCGACCCGTAACTTTCCACCACAGCACTGAAAATACCGAAGCAACAGAAACGGACAACCAAATTCATTCCCTAGGAAAAAATTTGTTTTTCTGTTTCTTTGATAGCTGAAAATGGGTCGATATTAGAATACTTGAAATTTTGAAAGTTCGTGTTCTAATATAGACCGGGAAAACTCCAAAGACATGGTGACAATGATATTTGAACATGTGGAACCAAATATAATATGATAAAATGCACTGATTGTATTATATGTGTGTATATATATATATATATATATATATATATACATATATATATATATATATATGTATGTGTATATATATATATATATATATATATATATATAAATAGATTTATATATATATATATATATATATATATATATATATATATATATTATATGTATATATGTGTGTGTGTATATATATATATATATATATATATATATAAAAAATATAATAGAGTGAGGTATTAAAAGATATAAGAAAGTTTGAGTGTTAATAGAGAAGCAGTTATGGAATAGTAGTTTGGTTGTGCTAATCAGACGTAGGTATAATAACTTAAGAAGTACAATAAAGTGAGGTTTTAGATGGGAATAAGCAGGTTAAGTGATTTAGTGCTTTAAAGGGAAGTATAAGAAAGTAATGAAGTCTGTTAGAGAGCTATGTCCCAGATGAGGAGCAGGAGAAAGACAGGAGGCAGAGAAGAAGTTTTTTAGTAATGGTTTGAAAAGATGAAGGTGTGTGATAGACCTGACTGATACAGTAATTTTATTCCAAGTTCTAGCTACATTATTGGAATAAAGACTGACCCCAGCAGCCCTTTGTGGTTAGTAGATAGTGAACAGTTGTTTATTATTCAATATGATGATTCATATGATAGAGAAATGGGGAAAACACTGAATTAGGTACCTGTCCTGCCATCTGGTATTGATATGGTAGCACAGGTTTAGATGTATAAGTGTGTGTTTGCATTATCACAGGTTCTGCTAAGATGAAAGGGTTCAAAGAGTGCAGGGTCATTCATAAAACAGAAGTCTAAGCAGAGATCACCATTAGCAGTCTGTATGACACTGAGTAGAATGACAGGGATATTGTCTAGCAGAGCAGCTAATAGTACTGAGATCTGAGATCTATTTTGTTGAGGAGACATTGAAGTATTTTGAGTTGGTTCAGGTGCCTAAAGAGGCGCATGCCAAATGGGGCATTGTGTTCAGTGAAGGCCTAACAAGGGAAAAATACATTTGGACCTTGTAGAAACATGGTGGTCAAGGGATTGCCTTTTATCAACAAACATACTCAAGTTCTTGATGATTGTGTTGAATTGAAGTGAAATTTAATCTACATGATCTGCATAATTTATCACGGAAAACTGTTTATCATTTCTTAACATTGAGTGTAAGCCTATGTATAGCACTACGAGTATTTGTTTGGTCTAGCCTTTGCTGGAGAATCTGAGTGACAGAATGGAATTTGTTAACTGTCCCCAGCTAGCAATCATTGCCAAATTTTATTAATCATGGTCTATTTATACCAGCTTTCATTCCACATTAAGTATTTGTCAAAGAGAAGGAGGCCCCAAAAGTGGGACAGTACTGGTGATGCTTTTCTGCCTAGAGCAGACAACCCTGGGCTTAAGTGTAAAGATTCTGTTTGATTGACAGCTATCCAGTGAACTGTATATGGGTTAATGTTCAGTTGGAAGAGTCAGTCAGTAACCCCTGAATCTAATTGAGAAATGTAATAATAATTGGTCTTTGGATTTTCCCAGAGTTGGTTTAAGAAATAGTGCCCAACAAGTTCTCTCTATAACGTATTATTTCCCATATCTAGATGAGCCTACAATCTTAAATAACACATATTACAAAAACTTCACTTTGTGTCAGTCCAAATTAATCCACCTCAAGCAAGCTCTTGTTAGTCTTTTAATTTCCAGATTGAGTGCATCCATTTCTGCTGTAGTCTATCATATTTTCTTTTATAATGAAGCAAGGCATACTTTCATGTTTGCCCCTTCCAACCTGCCTTTACACTCATGACTTCAGATTAACTTAAAGCTGTCTGCATCTGTATAAGGTTGCATATTTTCTCCAGAACATTTTCCTGTGATATAAGAATCAGTAATGCTCTTTGATATGCCTTCTGTCAGTTCTGGATTCCTTCCCTTCTTCATATCAGGTTTGGTCTGGGCTGGTTTCATCACCTTTCAAGTTGCTTCTCCATATATTTTATGTTACATTAATAAAATTAATTAATTTTAATTAATAAATAATCATCCTTAAATGCTTTAGGCACTAAGACCATACCTCTTTTTATTCAGCTAGACTCTCCCTTAGGTTAGAGAATCCATGTAAGCCTCTATTCCTGACTGACAATAGCTCTGCCTGTCATAGGATCATAGGAGGGTACTAGGCTAATGGCCCTGGGGCCCTTACATGGCTAGCCAAGCGTTTATCCCCAAAAAAGAAAGCCAGTGACCACCTGTTACCCCTGTCAATGAGGGACAAAGGTGGAACCCCTGGGACAAATTTATGGTTTCCCATCCACTCCTCAAGGTTGCGTTTGAAGAGGGTCAGTGAGGTACTCTGTTTGACGTGTATGGGAAGTCTATTCCAGAGACAGGGTAGCCTCGGGGAGACAAACCTGTTTCTCCAGCAGGTTTTGTTGATGTTGCATATTAGATTTAGGCCTTTCAAGCAGGAAGTCTGTTATTTTTAGTATTTAAGAATTTTGACATTAGATCTGGACTCCTTTCTGTGATTTTTTTTGTACAGTATGAATTTCCTAGTAACCTCCACTGATTTTAATTGTTTTTTCCATCCCTCAGTATAATGACACATTGCCACTAACTCACTACTATGAAATCCATTGCTTGGGGAGGCACAGAATGGGCTGGCCTCCAACCTGTAAAGATCAGAATAGATGGATTTAAGTGAGGGGTACCAAGTACCACTCCAGGTGGTAATGTAATTAAAAGATGACAGTGTGCTCTATACGTTACTTTGCGACCATCCTAGGAAATTGTTGTGCTTCATGCTTTGTTGTTTAGTTCCAGACCAATCCTTATCAAGTATGATATTATCTGTGATTTCATACAGGATTTTGCTCTGGTCTTGGTTATTGCAACATGGCTGTATAACTTCATGAACCACAAGATATCCATAGTCATATCAACTTGGGTTTTCTTTTTTTTTCATATCCATTGCTTGTCAATCACTAGCATTCTCACAATTGGTCACCCCATTCATTCCTAGAAGGCCATCATCCAGGCAGCCACTAGGGGTTTTCTTTTATGGCCCAAACCCCTTCCCGATAGGAGTCATCCTTATCTCTCTGATACTGAGTGCTCTGTGCTGTTCATCTCGACTTCTAGTATGTTCCATTAGTACAGTGAATGGATTGCCTTCCCTTCTCCCAGTATGAGTGAGCCTAAATCAACCACTCACCCCTACCCTTCTAACTCCTCCATCACTTGGGCCACTAATGAAACCCTGGTCAACTGGGGTGCAGTCATGGATATGTCCTTCTGCACCATTCACCATGGCGTATACCACATTGTTTTTTCTAATCACCCCCGTCAGCTGGGGTGTGATCAGGGATCTGTCCTTCTGCACCATTCACCATGGCATGTTCTACATTGTTTTTTTAATGATACTCCAGTCACCTCATGTGTGGTCAGGGATCTGTCCTTCTGCACCATTCACAATGGCATATAGCACATTGTTTTTTGTAATGCAGAAGGCCAGGTGAAATGTTATCTGTGAAGGAGCGTCTTTTCTACTTTAGATCCTGACTTCATCTTTTCACCAGGTATGGTTCCATCAGAGCTGGAGATACAGCAAGCTTCCTGGTCTGACCATAGCTTGGTTCACTTCCTCCTTGGGCTAGTGGAGAAGTGAGGTCACAAGGTATTTAATATATCTTGTCAGTACCTAATTCTTTTATTTAGCCAGTTCCACTTGTATTACAGTGTCAACAACTCCAGAGGAAAGACACTGGCTTTTTCTATAGCTTGATATAACCATATATGATATCATAGTGACCTTTGCAGTGGATTAGTTAGCCCCTATTATTGTGTATTGTGTTGCTACCATTTCTGATAAGATGTGGTATGGTTGCTATCTTCACAACATGTGGCAGACAAGGTATAGGCCAGAGTGCATATGGAGGAAATCTGCCATATATGAGGACAGAGTTAAAGTGTGCTGTATTCAGCATGCCATGGAGAGACCTTGTATAAGAAAGCAGATGTCTTGCCTTTGACATTTCTGCAGCATCAGATAGTCTAGTTAAGTTTGTTGTGCCACTCTGTGCGGCCTAACCCATTGTTCCTAACTTTTTACTTTTCTCAGTGTGAAGATCCACACAGTTTTTCACAGATAAGGTTGTCAAGTCACGGCAATTAGGTGAGTGTTACCCATATGTTGGCTGTATTGACTAAGGAAACTAATGCAGTTTCAGATCTCCAGATGAATTTTTGCAGACTGGACCCTCATGCTATAAAGCATTTTACAACATGCTTGGTGGTCCTTGGTCTAGTGATTTTTTTTACATAAATAATTGTTTGTTAAAGAAACCCTTGTTTGGTCTGTTTATTTAACAAACCATCCAGTCTCAAATTTACTTTTATAGGCAAGGTTGTTGAGAATGTGCCCTACTAGACATCTTATGGCCTTGTTTATCCTCATCAGTTTGGCTTTTGATCTTGGTATAGTAATGACACATCCCTTTTACAAGTTATGAATGACTTCCTAGTGGCAACAAGCCAATAGCTGTTTTTAATTTTGTCTCACTGGTGTCTCTGTGCTGCATTCAACACTATGGACAATGGTGTCCTTCTTAAATGCCTGCATAATAACTGTGGACTTTGCAAACAAACCTTTCCTAGTTTGACTCATATATGTAAAAGTGCTCTCTGTGGCTGGAGTTTGGACTTATTTGTTTTGTAACCCCCTACTGAATTATGGCATTCAAAGGGTTAAGTATTGGTACCTTTGTTGTTCACAGCATATATGGTACCACTAAGAGAGGCCTTGTTGAGGAGAGAGAGGTGCAGTATCACTGTTTTCTAGATGGATAACCATCTTCACTCTTCTGTCTTTCAAGAACAATTGGCTGATTTCAGCTCTTAGAAGATTCTTGAGTTCTCTTCTAAGCTGATGAAGTCAAAGGTGAGCATGGCTTAGTCTGAAGAAAACCAAGTCAGTGTTGGTGCGTACTACTCTTCAAATCTTCAGGCTCCTTATTTGACTTCTTGGGTGTTTTATGGGGACAACTGATTGAAATTTATTAAATGAGTGAGGAGTCTTGGGTTGTTACTGGATATGCCCTGACATCACAGTACTATGAGTTTGTAGTTATAAAATAATCTTTTTTTTTTTTTTTCAAATATATTTTTATTGAATTTTTCAAACTTTTCAAACATACAAAGGAAAATTGTAAGTCATTGTGGGAAGCAGTAAAGTCCACATCATCAAAAAATATTCCTTGTAAAATCACCCATGCATGAATGAAGAGAAGTATATTGCTGTATTATCACAGGAAATACAAGGAATTATGTTAAAAATATCTGCCTAAACAGCAACAGGTATTATGTAACTTCTTGTTTTATAACTATGCTTCTCACTGGAATCTTTATGTGAAGTAAAATAACATTAATTTAATACAATGACAGAATTGAATCACTTGGGTTTATGTACATCAGCTGATTATATAAGTAAATGGCACAATGCCATGCATATCTGCCCTGTTGTGATATTACCTGTAAAAACCTATCAGAAGTAACAGATGTTGGTAAAGCTGTTGTTTAAAACAGCCTAATGAGTAGGATGCTCTTGTAGTAACCTGATTTTTTTCCCTACAGTATGAAACGCAGCAACTGCTACATGGTATGGGGTGGTGAATTCATCAGCAACACCCAACAGACCAGAGTCAGCAATGTGGATCTTGTGATCGGCTGCTTGGTTGACCTAGCAACAGGTCTCCTGAACTTTACTGCAAATGGAAAGGAAATCAATACTTTCTTCCAGGTAAAAACAAGAATTCTGTATACATGTATAAACACTCACAGACGCGCGCGCGCACACACACAGATATATGTGTGTGTGTGTTTGTGTTTATATATATATATATATATATATATATATATATATATATATATATATATATGTGTGTGTGTGTGTGTGTGTATGTATGTATATATATATAGATATATATATAAAAAACATTTTTTGTCCTTTAAATGGTGCTTGCAACAAACTTAAATTTTATTGTCTCTACTGTATTTTTAACACGTTGCATAAGTAGTGTTTCAGTGTATAGAGGCTTTTCAGTGTTCACTATAACCTTTCTGAAACTGACTCAAAAAACTGCTTTACAAAATATGATTTCTTCTGCTGCTCAGGTTGTACACCATCTTATAAGGTGAGCACGTGATGTGACAAATGTTTCTTCCACCAATGCTGCTGCCACTAGTTCTCTGCTGACAAGGTACTCCTGTCTAAGACTCCAGTCATTCCCAGAGGATGTCTAAGTGAATCTTTCAGATTATCTTTTCGATAAAGACTTCCTTTTCGTACCCTCTTCTTCTGAGATTTACAGAAAAACTTGGAAAAAAGAGGCAAAATTATGCAGGGGTTCAAGCATTTTTTTTCTATACCCTGTTCAAAAATTCCAAGGAAATTAGCCATCCAAATCAGGCCCCTTTCTACCATAAAAAGTCAACTGAGCAGAAAGACAAAAAAAAAAATCCAAGAAGAAATTTGAAGATAAACCTAAATCTGATTTCAAAGGAAAAAAAAGACCCCTTTTCAGATAAATCATTGTAAACAAGAAATCTTCCAGCTGCTGACTACCTCCCCCACCTCAACCACACTCTCTCGAATCTTACAAACTTTTTCTCAGACTTCCCCTTTGGAAAAAGATTACAACAGATTCCTGGATTTTGAAAATCATTCAAAAATGCTACACGCTTCAGTGGAATTTTCTGTCTGTTTGATATTCAGTTTCACATTTGCCTCAGAAACAACATCTGGTTTCTCCAGTCACTGCAGATGTTTTATATCATGACATTATAGAACCTTTTCATATTCATAAAAAAGGAAAGGATTTTTACTCCAGGTTATTCTTAGTCTCAAGAAAAGGAGGTACTTAGAAACTGATCCCATATCTTTCTACCCTGAACACCTTTCTGAAGATTCCAAAATTTAAGATGTCAATACTCCAAAATCTTCTTCCTTAAATTTTTCCAGAAATTTTTTTAGGTTACCTTAGATCTCAAGAATGCCTATCTTCACATTCCCTCTTTTCAGCAAATGTTTAGGATTCTGTTCCTTGGGATTATACTTTCAATTTACTGTATTGCCCTTTGGCCCTATGGCTTTCCACTTTTCTCAGAGTATTCACAAAGTGCATATCCACTGTCATAGCTTTCTGTAGGTTCCAAGGTTTCAACACATACCCTTATCCGGACAACTTTCTCATTCAAGCCACTTCCCTTCATAAAGTTATTCAACACTTACAGTTTAGTGTAAATCTTTTCCAGGGGCTAGGCTTTATTCTGAATTTCAACAAGTCCAGTCTTTTTCCCTCTCATTACCATCTCAATATATCCCTTCTGATGGCCAGACAAGATCCATTTCTTGACAGACTACTTTCTATCCTTGACAAACCTTTCTTTGACTTCAGCAGGAGAGATTCTGAATCCCTTGGGATCCATAACATGTACTATACAGATGATTCAAGTTTCCAGATGGCACAAGGAGAATTCAGTGGTTCCTAAAATCCATCTGGGCACAGTACTGCCATCCTCTCTTTCTTTCCCAATTCCCCTCTTGCCCTTTGTGAAGAAAGAATGCATTTGTGGATCACTGAAATAAGGGCAAATCCAGCAGTGCCCTTTCTAGTTCTTCTCTACAAAATGTTTTCACAGATGCATCAGAGAAAGTCTGGGGAGCTTATTCAAGTTTTCAACGTACAGGGACTTTGGTAAAAAGAGGACAGAAAAGAGCATATAAACTTAAAAGAAATGAAAGCACTTATCCTTGCTCTTCTGTTTCTCTACCACCTTTGCTGTCAGGGAACACTTCAGTTTGTCTGAAAATATCATTGTCATTTGCTGTATCAACAAACGGGGGAGTACAAGATCTTACCACCTGTGCACTCCCAATGATTGTGTAGGACATTGCTATTTAACATATTTTTTTGCTATTCAACATATTGTTTTCCTCAAGACAGTATACATATCATCAGGATAGTATTACCTGACAGATCACCTGAGCAGATCAAAAGCAGACCCTCATGAATGTCTGTTGAACAGAAATGCCTTCTTACCGATTGACCATTCGTGGGAACCTCAAAGATAGACCTGTTTGTCTCCAGTCTGAACCATCATTTCAGAGTGTTTTGTTCTAAGACTCAGCCCTACAAGGAAGCCTGAACAATGGACACCTTCTCTTTCCCATGGAAAGGGACATTTCTGTGTTCTTTTCTCCCCTTTCCTCTTCTTCAAAACATCCTTTCCTTGGATCTGGTCCCACTTCTCAGCAACTGTACTCCAGGAATCATAAGGGGGCAAGCACCATTTTTTTATAAAGCACAACAGACTTTCCATGACACTCCTGAGGAAGCCCCCCCCCAACATACACACATACAGTATAGGGGGTAAACATAATAGATGCTGCCCACACAACAGAAGCAATCTGCAAAACCAAGGTTTCTGTGGAGGTTTCTCTGGAAGACCTTTTCAGCACTCCTAAAAGGTTGCCCAACTGCCATTTTCTGGAGGCAATCAGTGTTACTCGGCTCTCTACCCAAAGGCTTGAGAGGCCATCTCCTCAAATGCATGGATGTCGAGAGTCATGTCCAGAGGCTGTAAAATTCCCTTTTTGTTTTCTTCAAAATATTCCTAAAAATCTTTTCCCAACATTACATCCCATCAGCGAAGGACACATCAGTAGACATTCTTAAACTGCTGGCCATCTGAGTCATCCAAGTGGTCCCATCAGACCAGCAAATATGCAGGGTCTATTCCAGAGCTTTTTTGGTACCAAAGAAAAACATTGACCTCAGACCAATTATGGATCTCAGCAAACTGAACTGCTTCATCAAATAGACCAAATTCTGGGTGGTCGTGGTGCAGTCCATTTGCCTTCACGAGGAAGGATGACTGGATGTGCTGAGTAGATCTCAAGGATGCCTACCATCACATAAAGATAGTGAGACACTCCAGGATATTTCTGCACTTTTTGACTGGGGTCCAGTCATTACCAGTTTCAGGTTCTCCCCTTTAATCTAACCTCAGTTCCCTGGGTGTTCACCAAATTTATGGCAGTACTGGCAACCTGGCTCAGGCTACAAGGATACTATTTTCTTTCCTTACCTGGATGACTGGCTCCTCACCTCTTCCTAAAAAGGATTCCTCGTCAAAGCTTGAGACTCTACTCCAGCTGTGAATGCCCTTAGGCATTACAGTGAATAACAAAAAGTCCAGCCTGGAACCAGTGGACGTGCTGGCATTTATAGGCTGTCATTTGGATTCAGTCAGTCAGATAGCCAAGCTTCCATCATCCAGACTAACTTCACTTCACCTGCAGGCATCTCACATTCTTCAAGATACCAAACTTTCTGCAGTGGCAATATGGCAGCATCTATCTGTCTCATTCCTCTAAACAGATTCCACATGAGGGTGTTACAGTGGACTCTAGCGATTCACTGACATTATCTCACACACCCCATGGTCTCCCAGTGCTTCTGACAAACATCTGTCACTGCCACAATTGGTGGGGTAGAGGGCGAACTTTTGTTCTTCCTCATCCTCATGCCACTGTCACAATGGATCCATCCATCTATCTCTCCTTCCATCCTGAGGTGGGTGGGAGCAGGGGCATTTGAAATAAAGACTGTCCAGGAACCTGGTAGAGGTTCAAGATCTATCTTCACATCATTGTCTTGGAGATGAGGGCGGTTCTTCTTCTTGCCCTGCATGCCTTTCAGTTCCTCCTCCCCAAGGATGTGATTCCCATTCAAACAGACATCATGTTTGTGGTTTGGTATCTGAACAAGCAAGAAGGAATCTGTTCCTGTCCCCTTATGGCTAGAACCCATAAAGTCTTGGCTTTGGGCGATGTCCTCTCAGTGGTTTCTGATTGAAATACACATCCTGGGGAAATCCAGCATTCTGGTGGACAGTTTGAGCAGGAACATCCTTCTGCCTCACAAGGGATCCCTGAATCTAAATGAAACAGTTAAATTTTTCAGCTGCTGGGCTCCCCCTGCTATGATCTTTTTGCCTCTGCATCCAGCATGAAGTGCAGCAGCTTTTACATCCTGATCCCTCCTGCGAGGCTGTCAACAAGGGATGCTGTTCTGCAACCTTAGCCTATGGTCTTCTGTATGCCTGCACTCTCCCACCAAATTTTCTTGACAATCGGATGTCTTCACTAGGCAGCACATTGCAGAGTGGCAGTTATCCTCATAGGATCATACAAGGTTACTAGGCTATATCCTAGCCATTTCATCCCAATGTAGCATCGTAGATACTCTAGTCAATACCCAGGATTGTGTTTAATAATGACTGCCTATGTCCAGGAGGGTTGTAGGTGCTATCCCCGGTAAGAATTTACAGTGCCCCGTCCACTTGTCCAGGTTCCTTTTGAACAGTGTCATAGAGGTTCTCTGCTTCACATGAACTATTCCAAAGACATGACAGTCACTGGGAGACAAATATGTTCCTCCAGCACGTTCTGTTCAAGTCACAGCCCATATATACGTCCCTGGAACGGATAGCTCTACTCGCGTTTGATTTATGGATGTGCAGCAAATTCATTAGGTTTGGGTCGGAGATTGCTCTGTAAGCCAGGCATAAGTCTCCCCTAAAAGTCTATACGATACTGGGTATATTGACAGGGACTTTAATCGATCTGTATAAAGCACTTGCTGGGGCCCCTTCACTTTCTTAGTTAGAAATCTCTGAGGTTTCTCCAATTGCTGCAGGTGCTTTGTATGGCACATGCCAAAAGGGACGTTATACTCAATTATGGACCTGATTAGTGATGATTAAAGAGGGGTTATAACCTCCTTTGCTCTAGAGGTGATGCCTTTGCTAAACAAGTGTGGTACATATAAATCCTTCCTTACTACAGTAGACACATGGTGGTCAATGTTAAGGTTGCAGTCTACTTGTGATCCCAGATCTCTTACCACTTCATAGGTACATAGGACATTGTTGTTAATTTGATAGCGTGTAGGGACATTGTTTTTACCAAAGGGACTGATGATCAGTTTCTTTGCATTCAGTCTGAGACCATGACTAAGACACCAGTCATTGGTCTGCGTAAGAACCTCCTGATATACTGACATCATTTGGGAATTCAATAATTGCACCCAGTTGCAGTCATCTGCAGACTTGGTCAGCCACAGCCCCTTAGTTTTGGCCTGAACGTCTAAGAAGTATATACCAAACAGTAGGGGGCCCAGCACTGACTCTTGTGACACCCCGCTGATGACAGGTCTGCTGGTTGATGTGGAGTCACCCACTTTGATAGTGTGTGTCTGGTTTGTGAGACAGTTGCCAACACATCTTACAACAAAGGTGTTTACATTCACTTTAAGTTTATTGGTAATGCCTGAGTGTGGGATTGTGTCAAAGGGCTTTGCCAAGTTGAGGTATGCTCTGTACACAGATTTGCCCTCATCAATAGCCCTGGTCACATTTTTGAAGTAAAAGGTAGGATCTGCCTTTGACAAAGCCAAATTGGGTCGGATCCAGGGTTTGGAGGTCGCCTATGTCTTTATTTATGAGGTCCATGATGATACGTTCCATGGCTTTACAGAAGAGGCTGTTCAGACTTACGGGTCTATAATTCCCTGGGTCTGTTCCTGAGCCACCTTTGTGAAGGGGAATAACTGTTGCTGTTCTCCATTCCACAGGAACAAACCCTGTGAGTAGGCTGTAATTGAATAGGATACTTCATGGTGATGCTAGTTCATGTTTTAGTTTGTTTAGAAGATGCTGTCTGGTCCCATAGAGGCTGTGTTTTTTTTTTTGCCTTAGACAAGGAAGGCTTTAAAGACCTGCTCTTCAGATATGTAGGGTGAGGGGAAGTTGGGGGCAAGGTCTGTGATAAGTATGGAGGGGATAAGGGAGTGAAGTTTTCACCAAATCTAATCTGTCCACTAGCAGGTTTGCTATCTCTGTGGGATCGGTCTGTGTGATACTGTTAGTCACTAGTTTGTCACATGATTGGGTCCTACCTTTTAGGTTACATACATAGCTGTAAAAGGCCTTATGGTTATCCTTGGCTGTGAGAGCTAAGTTTTTTTCAAAGTTACTCTTAGAGGATTTGACATGTTGTCTTATTTGCCTGTTGAGGCTGAGGAGGGTGCTTTTCCATTGCTGGGGCCTTGCCTTAGTTTTCTTAGACAGCAACTTTTTGCATTTATTTATTTATTTTATTTTATTTTATTTTACATTTGTTGATCGGGATAGTCCAACTGGATATATGTCGATTTTCAGCGGAGGCCCAGGGAGTCAAACATATTTACAAAGCCCTCTAGTAGGTACTATTATGAGCAAGAAATGCATACAATATTAATTTAAATAAGGCATTGAATAAGTAGTGCTTAATTAGGGTTAGTACAGAGACAAAGCCAGTGCTGTTTAAAATACTGTTTGAGTATTTGTTGTAAAGTTTGTTGATGCTGGATCTCCACCAGGGTGGTTTGTTTTTCTTGGGGCTCTGGCTTTGATTCTCTTTGGACCATCCGAGTCTATACACTTAAGCAAGTAATCACTTCCAGATGGGGTGGGGCTTGGAATGCATTTATACCTTCCACTAGGAGGGTATAATTTGCTTTGGTGAAGTTTTTTAGTCTGACTTCACCCTTTGTGAGTTCTGGTGTTAGTGCCAGTTTGAAGGCGATTGATTTGTGATCAGATTTAACTAATGAGGGTTCGACAGTTGGTGTGGTGCATCTGTTTGTCATGTTAGTGAGGACCAGATCTGTTGGAGTTAGAGCAGTTTGTTCCAGGGCATTTGAGTTAACAAAGTCAAGGAACTTTTGTGCTAGTGAGTTAGGGCTAGAGTAGGTTTCCCAGCTGATTGTGGGATAATTGAAATCCCCATGACCAAAGTGTTTGGCAATATTTGGATTGGCTCCAGTTTGGTCAAGTAGGCCTCGTGCACATAATGATCCATGGAGGGAGATCTATAACTAGCTGTAACTTGAATAAGGGTCTTGCCCACAGTAATCTGAACTTGTAGCAAAACCACAAAACACACAAACTAAAAAATAAATAAAATGAGCACAGGCTGGATCAGGCACAAAAACCATAAAGATTTATTGAGATGAGCGCTTTCTTCTGGTGTACATCACCAGACTTCTTTAGACAAATGAAAATACCATCATTCCTTCTTATATACTAGCAGCTGATACAGACACACCTATAGAAAGAACACACACCTAATTAACCTTTAAAAAGACATTGCAACAATTAAAATCTGGAAACTAATCCATTAAGCACTAAACTCTTGTACATTACTCAAATGTATTCACAGTTAATAAATATGCTTTCATAAAAACACGTAATGTATGCATAAAAAAGAAAAAGGACTTGTACAACCTGAATAATTTCATCTGTCATAAACTTTTAAGTTTAATGATCTGGTAATAGATACTAGTTCATTTAAACCAGGGGGGCAACTAGCATTAGTAAAAATCTGCCACCATGTTTCCCTGGTGTTTAAATAAACCTTCCAGGGTCCTCCCCTGTTGTGGTGTTTCACCTACTCTAAGACTACAAATTTGAAAGTGTATTGAGGGTGAATTTTAATATGCCTATATAATGCATTATTTTCGTTGGCCTGTCTAATTTCATAAGTGTGCTCATATCCTCTGTGCCAACTTACGTTGGGTTTTACCTATGTAAAATGTTTGGCACTCCTTACACTGAGCCAGATAAACCACTGCTTGGGAATTACAGTTGTATTTTCCCTTTATATTTATCCTTTTATCACCCAGTTGAACATGAGTTGTAAGTAAAATGTGATTACATTGTGAGCACATATTACAGGCTGTCATTTTGCCCTGAATCCTGCACTTATTTCTCTCCAGAATTCATTTTAAATTCTGGCCTCTCCTGTACACCAAGTTCGGATAATCCCCCAGGGCATTACCCAAATTTTCCTGTAAAATATAGTTTCAATTTTTTCTGACAGTGTCCTGAATGATCATCATATCCCTAGAAAAGAGTCACAAAAGGACAAAAAAAGTTTACTCCGTCCTGGTACTATATTATTATTTGTTTTGTTAATGTTATTATCATTATTGCTGTTGTCCCTGCAATTATTACTGCTAGACTCAGGCATATCCTGTTTGGCCGTCCCTTGTACATGTACCTGAGATGCTATTACTCGAATAACTTCATGTTCAGTAACATTTCTATTCATATTCAAAATAGGTTTGTATACCCATGTTTGCTGCTTGAAAATAACTTCCCTCTTGATATTATCAATCAACATAGATGGGTAACCTCACTCCCTAAACATACTAGTCATCTTTTCACATTCATCCAAGAAGTCTTCGTACTCAGAGACCGTTCGGGCAGCTCTGACTAATTGGCCTTTAATGATCCCCCTTTTTACATGTAAGGGGTGATTACTGGTAAAGTGCAAAATACTGTTGGAATAGGAAGGATGTTCTTCATCTCACATTGCTGCAGTCCTAACACTTGGGTAGTCCGCTGTCCACGGTCGGCCCGAATATCAAAGTATAAGGCTGACGTCGGTCAGGGCGCATTTAACTGACGTCAGGACGTAAGGGTACAAATGCGCATGACCGGCGTCATATCCTCAGTCTTTTTTGCCGCATGGTCCGATGCAGAAGCAGCATTGCAAGTGCCGGTTGGCGTTCTGAGATTTTTCTATTTAGAAGTTTCAGACCGAGTTCAAAGTTGGCTAAGTACCCCGTTGGGGAATATTTTTGTTTTTTCTTGCTTCAGTCATTTACCGGATGTCAGAAAAAGTTAATAATTGCGTTTCTTGTGGGAAACAGATACCGCATAGAGATTATCATACTTTGTGTATTCCTTGCTTAGGGCCTGAGCACGACGTTGTTGGCTGTCGCTCTTGTGCTAGATTTAATAAACGCACTATAAAGAGAAGGTTGGATTGTGCAAGGTTAGTCTTTGGGAAGCGGTGCAATTATAAAATGCCGTCGGATGCTCCGACGCCCGCTTCTCGAAGAAGCGCAAGGACAAGACAGTTAAGCCTAGGCTAGAAGAACCGTCTGTGCCGGACGCCGGTTCTTTAGAGGTGTCGGTGGAGCCGGTGGCTCCACCGGAGATTTCTTTATGTTCACAGAGTGAAACTTTATTATTGCAAGATGTGGCCTCTCAGGAGGCAAGTCAGGCTGAGGGGGCTTCTCAGGTTACTATACTCCCCTCCCTTCCTAAGGTGGTTAGGCCCTCTCCTTCTGTTACTAAGGCCTCTCCCAGGGGCAGGCCAGGTTTAGCTTCAGTTGGTGTTACCCCTAGCTCTTCAGGTACTATGCCCAAGAAGCATATGCTTAAAATGGCAGAAGATTTGATTACTTTGATTAGGGTTCTATGCCCCCTCCTGCTAAGAGACCTAGGGTGGAGCCTGAGCTGTGGGGTTTTGAGCAAGCTTCAGATGTTTCAGAGTCTTCGGCTGAAGACTTGCAGGAGTACTCTCCTTATTCTGATTCTGATGTGGATGATTCTACTCCTTCTGCTACTCCTCCTGAGGATTTTTCTCTTCTGAAACTCTTCATTCCATGAGGGAGCATTTTAAGTGGGAAGGTCAGGACTTCTCTGATTCCAGGAAAAGGCTTAGGGAATTTCTGTTTTTACCCCAGCATAGGCCTTTGGCTATACCTCCTGTTTTGGATGTAGTGGAAGATGTTTTTACAGAGGCTTCTCTTAATCCTGATTCTTTGCCTCCTGCTCCTGTTAAACCGGATAGGTATTACAGGGTGCCTGACGTTCACAAGTATCTTTTTAAAAGTCCTAGGGCAGACCCAGAAACTGTTAGCCAGGGGCCTAAGGGTGTTAAGGCTTCTGTTGTTAAGAATCCGGTTCCTACAGATAAGGAGGCTAGGGCCTTGGATAGATGGGGAAAGAAAGTTTATACTTCTTCCACTCTTGCTATAAGGGCTCTGAATTGCCAGTTTAACATGTTAAAATACCAAAACTATCTCCTTTCACAATTGAAGTCTAAGGTTGATACTCTGGCAGTTGGTATTGATTGTAAAGAGTTGCAAGATTTAGTCCATGTTTCTGAACAGGTGGGTAAGCATTCTTTGCAATGTGGTTTTGATGCTGTACAGGCCTCGTCTAGGGTGGCTGCCACTGGGACTGTTCTTCGCAGGCACGCCTGGCTGAGGGATCAGAATTTGTCTGAACATGTTAAAACAAGGATTTTAGATGCTCCTTTACAATCTGACGTATTGTTTGGGCCTCCTGTTGAGACAGTCTTAATGAAAATGGAAGACAAGGCTAAGTCTATGCAGACTGTTACAGATTTTTTGCAAGTCCAGCCTCCAAAGTTTAGTAGAAATTGGCCTACTAAGGGGTGGACATATCCTTCTTATGATTCCCAGTCTAGGGGTAGATCTAGACGTGGTAAGGGCAGAGCTCAGGGCTCTTTCCGGCCTAGAACAGGGAGTTCTCCTGCACAGGCTTCGGGTGAGGGCAGGGGTCAGTCCTTTCGTAAACAGACCCAATGACCTACCTTTTCAGCTGCCAGAGCCTGCTCGTCTGGCAGCACCTTTGGGAGGAAGGTTGGCACTCTTCAAAGAAAATTGGAGTTTAATTACCCAGGACAGATGGGTATTGGATATCATACACCACGGCTACAGGTTTTATTTCCATACCTTGCCTCCTTTCAAAGGCATGCCAGACGTTCCTCCTCAACACAGAATAGAGGCTCACAGACAGGTTTCTCTGTTGCTCCAACTAGGGGCCATACAGCCGGTCCCTCTGCCAGAAGTGGGCCTAGGATTTTATTCTTGCCTGTTCCTAGTACCAAAGAAGGGGAACACGTGGAGACCAATTTTGGATTTATCTATCCTCAACACTTATCTGGACATTCCCAAGTTCAAAATGTTGACGTTGCAGCAGCTTTTACCTCTGCTGGGCAAAGATCATTGGATGGTAACTTTGGATCTCAAGGAGGCTTACCTTCATGTTCCTATCAGACACAGTTGCAGAAAGTATCTGCGTTTTCGAGCTGGGACTTCTCACTATCAGTTCTCTGCATTGCCCTTTGGCTTATCTACTGCGCCCAGAGTGTTCACGAAGGTTCTGGCTCCAGTGATAGCTTTCTTCAGACTAAAAGGAATACAGATCTATCCTTCTTTGGACGACTGCCTGATTCTGGCTCAAGGAAAGGAAGAGCTTCTTCGTCATTTGGAGTATGTGATAGCAGTGCTAAGATGCCTAGGGTATTCTGTGAACGAAATAAAGTCCAGTCTAGTACCCTCTCAAGACATGTGCTTTCTGGGTGTGAGACTGAATACAGCAGCCCAGATGGCCTTTTTAACCCCGGACAAACAAAAGAGTCTATCCCTTTACTTCCATCAACTATCTCATCAGTCCGGGCTGACTGCAAGGACAGTCCTTCAAGCCTTAGGGTTCATGGCATCTTGTATTCTGGTGCTTCCCAATGCCAAACTGCATATGAGGAAGCTACAATGGTATCTCAAAAATGTATGGACACAGCACTGCCAGGATCTGGACACTGTCATTCCAATAATACCTTGCATTCAGAAGGAATTTTTGTGGTGGGCTCAGGAATGTCACCTAAACAAGGGACTCTCTGTGACCCGGCCAGAGGCAAGTCAGATTTTAACGACAGATGCCTCAGACAAAGCTTGGGGAGCTCATCTGAATGGAAAATGGATACAAAACAAGTGGCCTGTCAGACTGCAACATCTACATATCAACATGAAGGAGATGTTAGCAGTCCAGTTTGCATTAATAGCTTTCAAGGAATTCCTTCTTCCAGGACAGGTGTTGATTCTAACAGACAACACAACTGTCATGTGGTACATCAACAAGCAAGGGGGAACACATTCTTATCCTCTATGCAGGCAAACAATGATTTTGTGGGAGACTGCTCTCAGTTTACAGCTCAATCTTCAGGCAAGGTTTCTGCCAGGAGCACAGAACTCCTTAGCAGATGTGCTGAGCAGACGAATTATGGATCCCCACGAGTGGAAATTGGATCCTCAGGTATTTCAGAAATTGACAGTGTCATGGGGAACTCCAGACATAGATCTGTTCGCTTCTCCACTAAACCATCAGCTGCCAAAGTTTTGCACAAAAGGTTTCATCCCACAGCTTGGAAAGTGGATGCTCTTTCTTTCAATTGGAGCAATCTTCATGTGTATGCCTTTCCACCTCTGCCTCTCCTCCCAAAGGTACTTCTGAAGGCCAGACAGGACAAGCCAAGGATGATTTTAATAGCTCCAGATTGGCCTCGACAGCACTGGTACCCATTACTGAGAAGTCTAGTACGGAAGCCTCCATGGCCTTTGCCTTCGATTCCACACCTGTTGTCACAGGAAGACAGCCATTTGCTCAATGTCAAACTTCACTCTCTTCACCTCACAGCCTGGCATATTCTGTTTTGAACCATAAAAGGTCTCAACTTCCACAACAAGTTTTGAATGTGATTTTGGAAGCTGGAAGGCCTAGTACAAGGAAAGTGTACGCAGATAAATGGAAGAGATTTTTATTTTGGAGTGCAGCAAAGGATTTTGATGTTTCTGAGCCTAATTTAAGTGTGGCTCTTCAATATCTTACTGAGTTACTGGACAAAGGTTTGTCCTTCTCTTCTATTAAAGTTCATGCTGCAGCAATTTCAGCTCACTATGATTGCGACCCGCCATTGTTTTCTCATCCTTTGTTCAAGCAATTTCTCAGAGGGGCAAAGAATATCAGACCCCCACGAAGAGCTCCTACTCCTGCTTGGGATCTCAATTTTGTGTTGGAGAAACTCACTCTACAACCTTTTGAGCCTGCAGCTACTGCTGAGTTGAAATATTTATCATGGAAGACTGCTTTTTTATTGGCCATTACCTCTGCTAGAAGGGTTTCTGAATTACAGGCCCTTATGGCAGTTGAGCCTTTCTTGATTTTCCATAAGGATAGGGTATCATTACGTACTAATCCTTCCTTTATGCCTTAGGTGGTTTCTAGTGTGGCTTTAAACCAGACTATTCATTTGCCTACTTTTTATGCAAATCCCCAAAATAAAGGGGAACAGATTTTGCACACTTTGGATGTACACAGGCAGTTGCGTTATTATTTGGACAGAACTAAAGGGTTCAGGCAGTCTCAGCAGTTGTTTGTTTCTTTTGCTTTGAGTTCTCAGGGCAAGCCTGTGTCAAAACAAACTATTTCTAAGTGGATTGGGTTTTGCATTGCTTTCTGTTATTCCCATCATGGCAAGGAGGTTCCAGCTGGGATTAGGCCTCATTCCACTAGGGCTACTGCCACTTCCACAGCTTTTTGAGGGAGTGGCAACCAAGGATATTTTAGAGGCAGCTACTTGGAGTTCTGTGCATACCTTCTCTAGGCATTATCACCTGCCACTTTACTCTAAGTCCAGGGCTGGTTTTGCCACTGCGGTTTTGCAGGGCATTTTGGCAGCTCCTGCTTCCTTATAGTTAGCCATCCTCCCTTATCTCTGCTTTGGGATTCTACCCAAGTGTTAGGACTGCAGCAATGTGAGATGAAGAACATAGTACAGTTTTGTACCTACCATAAATGTAGATGTTCAAGATCCACATTGCTGCAGTCCAATTGCCTCCCTCCTTCCCCTCTGTACTTGGAGGTGGTTGTGTGGGTTGGGTTGTACATATTGTGTGTATTATATCTGTTGTACATATAGTTAGTGCAAGGGTGGTTGGTTATTTGTTTGCTGTCTTTTGGTTTTGACCTTTCTTTTTAAGGTCTTCTGACATCTGGGGCAAGAAAAGACTGAGGATATGACGCCGGTCATGCGCATTTGTACCCTTACGTCCTGACGTCAGTTAAATGCGCCCTGACCGACGTCAGCCTTATACTTTGATATTCGGGCCGACCGTGGACAGCGGACTACCCAAGTGTTAGGACTGCAGCAATGTGGATCTTCGAACATCTACATTTATGGTAGGTACAAAACTGTACTTTTCCTGAAAATAGTAGACTTTATGTCCCCTTCATGCTTCTTAGTTACTGTCACATCCAAATAAGAAATTTTATTACTGTCATATTCATACGTGAACTTCAAAAATTCAGTACTCATATTAATATATTCCAGAAAACTAGAAACCAGATCACAAGGCCCGTTCCATGCTACAAACAAATCGTCCAAATATCTAACATAGAAGGACATATGTTTGTAAAAAGAAGATGGTAATAATATAGTCTTCTCCCACAAGGCCATTGCAATATTAGCAAATAAGGGGCCACATGCTGACTCCTTGGCCACACCCACCACTTGTTTGAAATAGTGGCCTTCAAAGAAAATGTAATTATTTTTTATACAAGTTCCATGAGTTGTGTGTATACATTAACTGCATCTTGATCCAATCCTAATTCTCCCAACAAAAATTCAGAAAACCAATCCGGTCTCATGGGGAATACAACTCTACAAATCTTTCACATCTATTGTTAGAAAAATACCTTCCCCAAATTGATCCAACCTATTACACATATCCAAAAATTGCCAAGAATCACAACAAATATGAGACACCCTGGACAATCCCTGCTTGAGCTTCAAGTCCAAGTATTTAGCTATATAGCTTGTCTTGGACCACCCAGAATCAACTACAGGGAGTAATGGGGGGTTGGTCAAATCCTTATGAATTTTCAGAACTCCGAAAATTGAAGGAGTTTTGGGATGTTCAGTCATCATGTAATTATATTCATCTATCTCTGTTTGACCTTGCGTTACCATGTCAAATAATTCCCAATCTATCATACTGTAGGAAATGTTGACCTCATTTATTGACGCCTCACAGTAAGTATCACTGTATAACATATTAAACATTTTTTTCATATAATCATCCCTAGTCATGATAACAATTCCTCCCCCTTTGTCCGGTTGCATAAATCCTAAGTCTACATGTTGTTTAAGCTCTGTCAAGATAACATTCTCTTCCTTTGTTAGGTTATTACCCATCTCATTATAATTTAAATAATGTCGAAAATCTATTTCACAAGCTGACTCAAACTCTCGTAGAACTGGGTGTACCTCAGGGTTATATGTACTAGGCATCCTAATACTTCTAACATTGTCAACATTACTATTAGAAATGACATAATTTCCATGCAGAAATTTCAAGTTTAAATTTCTCACATACATCTTCAAATCACGTATCAAATTTGTAACATCAGTTTTGTTTCCCGGTACAAAATTACCCCCCTTACATAATAAATTAGCATGTTCACTAGAAAATTCAATATTGGTATAATTATACATGCTGAAATCATTTGCTGCATTTAAAATAATTTTAAATGCAGATATGACAGTCACCTCTGAAACTTGTTCCTGTTGTTGGGAGGGTTCCTCTTCAATTTCCCTGGTACATAGGGGCTCCAATTCCCCTGCCTTAGATTTCTCAGTCTCTCCGATCTCCTCACCAGTGGTGAATCCAAAGGGTCCACGGCCTCATTGTTGTTGTTCTGCCTGTTTGCAACTGCTGCACCTGAACCATTGTTTGTTGAAGCACGATTATCTTGTATTGCTGGTGGTGGTGGATAAGCTGTACCGTTCTGGTAAGCTCGTTTGTCTCTTTCAAGCTTGTACTTGTAGTAACTCAATGGAGTTATCCAGTCTAACTAGACGGGAGGTGAATTTATCTCTTATATAGCTAGAAACACTGCCTCCTTTGGTTCTCACACACATTCATTTTGTGGTCTGAAGGTGTGGAAAGCATTGTAGCCTTGCAAGGCCAGGGTACTGTCTGAGGCCTGGAACCAGGTTTCTGTGACTGCACAGACATCTACATCCTCCAGCATTAGAAGTGCTTCCAGGGTGTGCAGTTTTTGGTTTAAGCTCCTAGCATTTAGCAGCATAACCCTTATTTTGTTATGGTTGGCAATTTTCATGTCGGCAGTTTTGTTTTTGAGACCTTGCCTAAGAAAGGCACTATGGGGGAGGCAAGACCCTTTGCAAGCGTCCGAAAGCCTAGTGGTACCAGGTGCAAACCATCTCTGGCAAAGCAGCAAGGTATGTCATCCCAGGCTGACTGGAACTGGATCCCCTTTGAATGACACCAAAAACAAAGCCAATTATTGAAATCAACCATTTTTTTGTTTATACCATGGCATCATTCTAGGTGAGGGTAATATGCTGCTCAAGGCTAGGGTCATACCTGCTTGTGACACATACTTAGAGAGCTCAATCATGTCTCTCTTCATATAGTCCAGTGAGGTACATCTCAGGTTGTTCACTCCAACATGAGCTATGTCAAAGTCATAATGGTACTTGCTGCTGATAGACCTGAGTGCATGCGTGATAAGATGAATCCTGGCACTGAACAAGCATCTGACCATGATATTCTCCTTATCTAACCTGGTGAGTGGGACACCCATATGTCTCATTCTGGCCCTGATAAGTTTATTTCCCTTTTCTTTGGTCTCACCTACATCACCCTCCCTGGGTACTGGATGATGGATCAGCTCCCAAATCTAACTTCCCATCCTGCAGAGATACCTTTTTCAAACTTCCAGTCCCTCAAGCTTATTCTATGGTTTCTTCAGTTCCGATGATGACCAGAAGTCCCAATCTCTCTGACTGACTTATTCATATCCTTTCCTCATCTCAGAAACCTTCCATCAAGAAGGTTTATGCTAGCAAGTGAAAACAATTCTCTATTTGGACATTTTCTAAAGACTTGGATCCGTTTGTTGACTCCTTTTAATGCCAGTCTGGACTTCATGGCTTTTTTTTTTTTTTATTCTGCTTTGAATTACTCCACCAAAGAGGTACAACTGGCCACCTTTTCCAATTTCCATTTTGGCAGAGATAATATGCCTTTGGTGTCTCTTGATTAATTAATTAATTAATTCATGTATTTATTTATTTACTGACATTCGATTACCAGGATAGTATGAAAGGGTGGGTGCCCATTTTCAGTGGAGGCCCAGGGAGAAAGGCTTCAAAGTATTATTTTAAAAATAACATTACAATCTTCAAAAATAATACAAAGACATTTTTTTTATTTATTTTTATTTATTTTACATTTGTTGACCGGGATAGTCCGACTGGATACATGTCCATTTTCAGCGGAGTCCCGGGGAGAAAAGCTCCAACAGGGTTAATCAAGAGACATAAAGACATATTACACTGTGTTCAGAGTGAGAAGATTATTACAATAGAAGGTACAAATGATTACATTACATTACATTCGGGTTAATTCACACTTAGTTGAATAATACAGAAATTGCCTACTTGTAGGAATTGCTCATGTGAAAGTTAGTCAGGGTTTGTACATGGACAGAGCCAATGTGATTTATAGTGGATTTTTAGTTCTTTTTTGAATAGAGCTAGTGATGGTAAGGACGTAAGCTTATAGGGAAGAGAATTCCATACCTTGCCAATAATATTGGAGTACAGTGAATCGCCTAGGTTATGGGACTTGCAAGTTTGTATTAAGAGTTTGTTAGATGAGCGAAGAGAACTTAGGTTGGAGTAAGGGGTTAGGATGTTCTTTAGTGCAGGGGTGTTATCTGGATGTTTCAGGATTTTAAAGGCTTCTATGAGTTGGTATTCCAGTAGAAGATTAGGGAGTTCTGGCCAGTCAAGTTTTTTCAGGCTAATGCAATGATGTGTTCTATAGGGTAGGGCAGTGATGAATCTAGCAATGTGATTATAAGAAGTGGAGAGACGATTGAGGTCAGACTTGTTGAGGTTCGTAAGGATTGGGGAGGCGTATAGTAGGGTGGATAGGAGGTGCGAGCGGGCAGTAGCTAGCCTAGCGGCTAGAGTTAGGAAGGTTTTTAACCTGTAAAAAGAACCTAGTTTTTTGTTAACCATTTTAATAGTTTGGTTAATGTGGGTGTCAAATCGTAGTTTATTGTCGATGATTACTCCTAATAGTTTAGCGTTGGTAGTAGGAGAAATAATGGTACCATTGTTGGATTGAATGGTAAAGTGTGTGAAAGGTGTAGGGTTGGTTGGGTGGAAAAGAAGAAGTTGGGTTTTTTTTGGGTTTAAGATGAGTTGATGGTCAGTTAGCCAATTTTCAACTTTGGTAAAGCAGTGTTGGGTGGTTATTAGAAGGTTGTCAAGGATAGGATTAGAACAGATGAGAGTTCAGTCATCTGCATATTGGATGCAGGTGGCTTCGGGGATAACTGAATGGAGGTCATTTATAAAAATTGAGAACAGAAGAGGACCTAAGATGGACCCTTGGGGTACGCCTATACTGTTCGGTAATAGGCAGGAGAGTTTGTTCTGCCACATAACTGCCTGTTGTCTGCCTACGAGGTAGGCCTGAAACCAGTTTAGGACTTGGGTGTCTAGATGTAAGGTTGCTAAGGTTTTGAGAAGTAACTGGTGGTTTACCATGTCGAAAGCTTTCGACATATCTAGAAAGAGAGCTGAGGAGATATTTTTGTTATTCCGGTTATGGTTAATTTTCTCTGTGAAAGAGAGGAGGGCGGTAGTCGCTATGGTGGGGTCTAAATCCATGCTGACAATCAGTTAGTAGCTTGTTTTGGGTGAGATAGGACATGAGTTGGTTATGCACACACTTTTCCATGATTTTGGCAAGTGGTGATAGTATAGCAATTGGTCTATAGTTAGAGAGTTCGGTGGATGTTCCTCCTTAATGAAGAGGTATGACGTAAGATATTTTCCAGATTGCTGGGATAGTGGACTCGGTAATGGTTCTGTTAATTAATATTGAAATGGGGTATGCTATGACATCTGCAGCAATTTGCAGGTATTCTGCAGGTAGAAGATCTGCTGAGAGGGTAGTTGGCTTTAGTTTTTTCAAACAGGATCGGATGAAGGCAGTGGATATGGGTTGGAGGTTAAAGGATAGTGCAGAGTTGGGTGTCGTATTGTTAGGTGTGGTAGAGGGGGTAGGTAGTTGGTTAGCTAGTAACTGAATTGTTTCGGTGAAGAAGGTATTAAAGTTGTTAGCTACGTCTTCTTGGTTCTTATCAGATAGAGTTTCTGGGGTAGGAGTGGTGGATTTTCCTGGTTGGAGAAGTTTGTTCAATCCTGCCCAGAATTTTTGAGGGTTCTTTTGGTTTTTGTTTTGTAGGTGGTGAAAGTAGTTTTTCTTATCTTGGGTGGTGGCCTTTTTGGTTTCATTCCTCATTTGCTGGAAGATGATCCGGTCTAGTGGTAACTTGGTAGTACGCCATTTGTTCCATGCTTTATCCCTGTTAATTAATTTGGTTTTGGTTTCTGTGGTTAGCCAGGGTGCAATGTGAGTTTTAATTCTGGATACCCTTTTGGGAGCATGAGAGTCAAGTAGGGTAAGGAATGTTTCATTAAAATGTGAGACTGCCTCGTCTAGGGGAAGGGATTTCAATGTTGACCAGTTACAGTATTTGAGTGCCATGTTAAATTTTAGAGGATCAAATTTTTTTTTGTTTCTGACTGTTCTATAGACTGGTAAGCTAGCATTGGGTGGGTTATCTTTCCTAATGTAAGTAAGCATATGATCACTAAGATCATTGGGGAGAGTCCCCGGGGTATATTTTTGGGGGTGTTCCTTGACGAGCACCCAATCAAGTATGCTTTCCTTTTGTTTATTATTACCTAGTCTGGTGGTAGTGGTTATAACCTGAGAGAAACCATGGAGATTTAAAGAAGTAGGATTGGACTGTGCAGAGCATTTGTTCCAATCAATGTTAACATCTCCCAGGACTACTGTTTCTTGTGGATAGTTGTTATCTATCCAGTTTAAGATGGCTTCTAAAGTTTCAATATTGTTCCCTGGGGGTATATAGGTAACTATTAGGTTTATGCTTTTTAGTTTATTTAGTTGTATTTTTAGAGCTAAAATTTCAGCATTTGCAACCTGCGGTGGTTGTTTGGGGTGAGTTAGGATGTTTAGCGTATTTTTATAAAGGACAGCTATCCCACCTCCTCTTTTCTTTAATCGGTCAGCACTGAGTATGTTGAACCCAGGTGACATTATCTGATTGTCTTTGGTTGATGGTTTAAGCCAAGTTTCAGTTAGACACATGATGTCAGGTAAGTAGGTTGCAAGCATGGCATGTAAGTTGTGAACCTTGTTGTTCAGACTTCTTATGTTTAAGTGACAGATGAGTAGAGAGTTAGCTGGTCTAAGGGAGATTGGATGTTGAGTGGGCTCTGTTGATCTGGTAGGGCCTGGGTTGGGATGGATATCTCCATCTTTGGTGATGTTTTTCCTTAGGTATGCTATTAATTTTAGAACTTTGGATAGTAATTTTAGACCTAGTTTTGTTTTGGTAGTTATATGGTGTTGCTTTTTTAGGTAAGGATCACTAAGTTTTGTTGTTTTGGGGGTTGTATGATGGGGGAAGAATTTGTCTATAGATGGTGGGGAGGGGGAACTTGTGTGATAATTTGGGTAGTGGAATCCTGATAAGGACAGGTGTTCATAACTTGTTAAGAGATAGGGTAATAAAATGAGTGGTGGGATAAGTAGGATAATTATCCCTATTGGCTTGGGCATGGTGATAGTGTGCAGGGGGCGGGAGTTGGTAGGGAGGAAGTCTAGTGTGTGGGAGAGGAAGTAGGAGTGGCCAGGTGGCTATAAATCTAGAGGTAGTGGGGGCGGGTGGGATAAGGGGGCAGGGTGGGGAGCGGAGCGAGCCCGAGCGAAGCAAGGGCGAAGCGGAGCGGGGCAAACCCAATCTCAGAGTTTGCAGACTACTGGTGCAGAGTCCTGATTCTTAATTTAGGAGTTTTACAAGCCTGGACTAGTTTGGGCTCTGCTTACTTCAATTTTGGAGCAAAATAGTGCCAGGTTAAAGGTATTATTATAGTTTTGGATGGTGGCTGCTGTGTTTGAACCCTATAATTGGCCCGTCAATAGTAATTTCATTTAAATACTTTGTTAACAGTATCTATTAACCTTGGGCTGAGTTTGAGGTAGCGTTGGGGCTGAGACTTTGTCCGTGCGTTCGCACCCGGTCTGGCGGTCCTACCTTGGACAGTTTGATTACTGCCAGTCAAAAAGAGTACTGGGCAGTTCCTGAATGGAGAATATAATGTGTTAAATTAGTACCGTTTCAATTAGGAATACACAGGTAATACTTCAAACAATACCAGAATTCTGTTAGCAAATGTTAAACTATAGCTAGTGTATTTATCATTAGAGTTGAGAGAGGCTCTGTATAATAAGTAAGTTTTTAACATATGAAAATAGGTAGTAAATGTAACTATAGGTCTAGCGACTAATTACTAGCTAATTTACGTTATACATTGGTAGCGTATTGACGTTCTATAGGTACGCCATTTAAATAATTATACTAAATTAGATATAGTGTAAAAACATTGGTTAAGAATAGATACGACTTCTACGACAATGATTTAACATTAAGAGAAGTTTTAGCCAGTTTATAGAGATATTACAGGTAAGTTAGTATAATACAAACAGGAAATGCAATATGAAGTGAGGGGAAAAACAATGTTTTGGCATGTTTAGAAAGAGAAAGTGTCAGAGGAGAGAAACTGATTGAAGTAAGGAAGTGAGTGAAGAAAGGAGAGTAAGGAGGTGTAAGTTATGCCTAGGTATTTGCTCATATTTAGGAATATAGTTTATCCTGGGCATGAGCAAGAACAGAGCCAGATTTTGTCTAAGAGGTCTTTCAGAATAGTTTTAAAGGACTAGAGGGAAAGTATTGGCCTGATGGATACAGCTAAGGAGTTCCAGACCTTAACAACATGGTATGAGCACAGACCATGCCCAGCAGATTTGATAGGTTTGTGAACAGACAGGAGTTTTTGGTCACGGGATCATAATATAGTTCTGTTATTTAGTGCTGGACAAGGAGATGGATCCTGGATAATTGTATAGGTGGTAAGAAGAAGAAGCGGTGTATATGTTAGCTTAGTTAATGGTGTAGTTCTAATCAGTATAGGCTTTTTAGTGGTATACTCTGGTGTGTTCTGAAAGGGGTATTTCCAGCAAATTTAGCTACTTTATTATAGCATTGTTGACATTTTGCTTTTTGTGATGCCTGGAGGTTAATAATGATGATAGTGCTATAAGTAGTGAGAGGAAAAGATAAGACGTGGCAAGTGTAGATTAGTTGTGTTGGTGAGAAAGTTTTTGGCTGTGTAAAGCATCCCTAGTTTTTGGCGATTTATTTTGTGCAGTTTTGAACAGGCAGGTCAAATTTAAGATTATCATCCAATATTATCCATAATAATTTGTTATGAGAAGTTACTTCAGTGGTTGCCTTATTAAGAGATCAAATTGGGGAAAATAAGTAGTTTGTTTTTGGGGGAGATGAGCATGAGCTGCAAGTTACAAAGCCATGTTTCAATGGCTGTTAAAGCTTCCTGGGTAATTTTTTTTAAATGTGCCAGGTTGACAGATTACATATGGTGTGAAGTCATCTTCATACTGCATTAGGGAGGCCTGGTTGTGTGGAGGGTATGGTGAGAATATTAGAGGACAGGACCAAGGATAGAACCTTGTGGTACACTGGTGGTGACTGGGAAGTATGGAGAGAGTGTGGAATGCCATTTTACTGACTGAAACCTATTGTACAGGTTGTTTTGTACCATAGAAGGGGTGGGCTATGATAGACGTACTTAGGGCATTTGAAATAGATGTTTGCTGTGACAAACTGTGTTGGTGGCCTTAGACAAGATAAAAACTAGAGGATACTAGTTTGCTGTTATCTCTAGCTTTACTAACAGTATATATGAAGGTTAGAAATGGAGTGTTAGTATTATGGAAGGGACAGAAGCCGTGTTGTTTGGGGCGTAGAAGTTCTTTCTGCAGGAGATAGTTTAGCAATTGGTTTTGAATATATTTTCAAGTATTTTGGAGAGGTGAGGATACTTATGTCTGTTTTAAATTTTCTCCTTTGTATAGAGGGATAATGTGTGATTTTGTTTTTCACAGAGATGGAATACAGGATTCCTGGAATGCCCTATTTATAAAGACTGAGACAGGATAGTCAATACTAGCGGTTGCTATTTTAAGGTACTTGCTTGGAAGGTCATCATCTGAAGTAGAGCATAGTTTGAATTTGTTTGAGTAGTTTGATATAGGATATGGCCGCAAGATTGAAGGTGAAAGTGGATGTGGTAATACTTCGCTATTGGTCAGGATTGAGAATAGATGTCAGTGAGTCCTTGGTTAGGGACGCTATACTATCTATGAAATAAGAGTTGAATTCTAGTGCAGCATTAAGTGGTGAGTTACTAGGAGAGGGGTTAAAATTGAATTTTGGGGGAGGATGCAAGATTTCTTTAATGGTTGACTAGAATTTTTTAGAGTTGTGTTTACTATTCTAATCTAAAAGTTGTTATGGTATAGTTTTTTTTGTCTTTACTTATTTGCTTTTCAGTGTGGTTGTGGAGCATTCTGATATTTTTGAGATATTGTGGTGTTTTATATTTTTGCCATTCTTTCAAGGCATTTTCATTTTACTGCATTAGCATTCTATTCTCTTGGATAGCCAAATTACTATTTTTCCTATTTATCCTTTTCTTCATCAAGATAGTCCTACTAGGGTAGTAGCCTGTTTTCAGGGGACCTGGGGTGGTATTTTTCTTACCAGGGGAAAACTTGCCAGGGCATTGGGGAAACTTCCACTACTCTTTTCAATAGATGCCATGAGATCATTTACATCCACCTGAGTTACCACCAGCTCAGCTTAACATCTCACCCAAAGTGCAGCGTCTCCTTTATGCTGTACTGCAGTGTTAGTAATCAATAATATATATATATATATATATATATATATATATATATATATATATATATATATATGGGTCCACTTTGTAATTTCGAAATACTGAAATCTAGAATTTCAGTATTTCGAAACCACAAAGCTGAAAACCCAACCACAACTCACAAACACGAAAACACACAACTGCGAAATTCAAAATCCAGTACTCGCGCTACACATACAGATCACTTGAACATACACAAACCCCCATAATCAAACAAACTAATGTAAGCTACATATAAGCAGAGGGGCAAGCACCCCTGCACCCCCCATGTGACACTCCACACACACCCTACTTATATATTCTAACACCGAGGTCGCACAAACAGTAACACAAACGAAACTCACACACATCGTACAGTCCCTCAAACACACACTTGCACACACTAAACCCCCTAACCAACATACTTACACACACAAACTTATCAAAATTAAACCCAAACATCCACATTCCGTACCACCGGAAGCAGAAATTCAAAATATCCATACTACGGTATTTTTAATTTTGCGCTTTTGCCGGTTTTGGAAATGTGAGTATTCGGCTTTGTAAGTTCGAAATACTGAAATTTGAGATTTCAGTATTTCGAAATTACAAAGTGTACCCATATATATATATATATATATATATATATATATATATATATATATATATACTGCGGTGGTGGTGCTGCGGTAGCATTGTTACCTCACAGTAAGACATTGTCCTGTTCGATTCTCGGCTAGAGCATCTTCTGTGTGGAGACATGCGTGAATGGGTGTACCTTCGTTGAAGGTTGTGCGTCAAGGCTGGCAACTCGGCACGTAAAAATCTACTGCCAATCATTAGCGGACCGGAGTTCCGCTGTGGCGACCCCTAACTGGGAAAAGCCGAAAGACACAACAACCCATATATATATATATATATATATATATATATATATATATATATATATATATATATAAAATAGAACTCACAGCTTTCTGCACCAGAGGCAAATGTACAACCTGTTGAGCCACTGACACTGTTTACATTATTTGATTTTAGTCTTTCTTCTAGGAGGTGCAGGACTATTTAGGATATTTAGGAAAGATGAAGTGAATTCATTTACAACATCTAAGGGGAGGAGTTTTAGGATCTTCCAGTTAATAGGTGATGGGGTATTAATGAATGTTGCTGGGTTATTAAACTTGGACAGATTGTGTGTTGTTATATAAGCATGCCTTTTAAGTGGATGTGTGAGATGCCTGGTTATATAGATTGGGAGATGGTCGCTGAGAGTCTGACATTGTACCTGTGGTGGTGAATTTGCTAGGATCTTATACTAGGATCTAGTCTAAAAAGAATTTGATGTCTTGCTATTATGTGTGGGTCTATTATTTAGTTGTGTGAAACATATAATTTCTTGAGAGATGTTGGAGAGTTAGAGGTTATGTCCAACAAATTGATATTGACATCACCTAATAGTATTTTTTCTTATAGGATCATAGGAAGTTACTAGGCTATTGGCCCTGAGGCCCTTATAAGCCTAGCTAAGAGTTTAGCCCATGTATAGACAAATCAGCACCTGATGCTGCTGTCTAGCAGGGACACGGGTGTAATCCCAGGGATGTATTTTCTATTTCCCATCCAGTTATCCAGGTTGTTCTTAAAAAGGGGTAAAGAGGTACTCTACTTGACATGGAGAGGGAGTCTATTCCACAGATGGGGGAGCCTCTGGGACACAAATCTGTCCAGCCAACAAGTCCTATTGATGTCACAGAACAGGTTGAGGTCTTGTGTGCGGGTTACTCGAGTGGAACTTGACTTGTAGATATGGAGCAGTCCCATCAAGGTGGGATCTGATATCACCTTGTATGCCAGACAGATGTCACTTCTGAGGAGTCTATATGAAACAGAGTAGCCTATCTGTGTATGTTAGATTTCTGAGGCCCAGGATTCTCTTGGTGAGGAACCTCTGTGGTCTCTTCAGCTGCTGCATGTGTTTTGCGTGGCACATGCCGAATGGGGCGTTGCACTCGATAATGGGCCTTATAAGGGAAGAATACAGGGATGTTATGACCTCCTTGTCCCTGGATGAGAAACCATTACTTATGCGATGGTCCATGTAGAAAGCTTACTGTACATTGGAAGCAACATGGTGGTCAAATGTCAGGTTGCTATCAATCTGGGTGCTCATATCCCTCACAATTGACTGTGTGCTTAGGATGTTGTTATTATTGTGATAACTTATGGGGATGTCACTCTCCCCAAAGGGGATGTTGATGCATTTTTTTGTATTCAGGTTTGAGGCCATGTTTCTGGCACCAATCATTTGTTTGGAGGATGTCCACATCACTAGCGGAATTTAGGACAGCGGCCGGCTTGCAGTCATCTACAAACTTGCTCGGCCATAGCCCATTGATTTTGGCCTGCACCTCAGAAAAGTATAACCCAAGTAACAGAGGCCCCAAAACTGAACCCTGGGGTACCCCACTCAATATGGGTCTACTGTTTGAGGTGGTTTCCCCTATTTTGATGAGGTGGGTTCTGTCTGTGAGCCAGTTAGCTACCCATCTGGTAACATACGGCTTGATGCCTATTTGAGATAGTTTATCTATTATGCCCAAGTGAGGAATAGTGTCAAAGGCTTTGGCTAGGTCAAGGTAGGCAGTGTGCACTGTCTTCCCCTTGTCCATGGCTTTGGTGACTGTCTCCAAAAAGTCAACCACGTTTAACAGACATGACCTCCCCTTGACAAAGCCAAACTGTGTGGGATTGAGTGTTTGGAGGTTGCCAATGTCCTTGTTAATGAGGTCCATGGTAATCCATTCCATGGCCTTGCAGATCAGGCCAGTTAGGCTGATTGGTCTATAATTTCCCGGATTGGTGGACGCTTCACCTTTGTGTAAAGGGATGACAGTGGCTGTCCTCCACTCAGCTGGGACAAAGCCGGTACT